>NC_046284.1:826668-875423 GCF_004115265.2 Rhinolophus ferrumequinum
TGCACAGAGACCTAGGATTGTTCAGGCAGCAGGGAGCAGGGACTACTTTAGGGAGTTGCCGAGTGAGTATGGGCTGGGGATGCTGTACATACGTCCACGATATTTCACTCAAAAGTCCAGCGAGATCTGAAGTGCTTATGGCAAAGTGTTGCTAAGTAGGGGTGGTGGCCACTGTGCTCTGCTGTCAGCTGTTCTGAAGGTTTGAAATGCTACAGTGCTGGAAAAGTGGGGAATGGAATAGAAGGGGGGGTCTCTCAGAGCCCCTGCACCCCACATTTCCCCAGAGGCAAACGCAGCAAGTACAGGGGCCTGGTGGGCTCGGGAGAGTCTGAGGAAGCACAGGGCTCCATTAGGCCGTGGGGGTGTGGACTGCAGGGCCTGGAACCCCTGGCCCAGCCTTGGCCAGTGTCAGAGCAGTCCCACAAAAGCCCAGGCTGTGCCCAGCTCCGAGAAGCACTCGCCAGGCTCAGCTCTTGCCTGCTGTCATTTCACTGCAATAAGCAGCCAGGGCAGCTTACAAAGGGACATGGTGCCATAATGTGAGGTAAGCGGCCTGAGGTGTGGCCGAGGTCAGGTGCTGGAGCGACTCTTTCCAAGGGTGGGGTGGGGGTCGCCGCGGTCAGATTATAACTCAGTGGCTCTAATGCCTCTGAAAGCCTCGGGCCTTGCAACATCTTCTCTCCTTCTGACCCGACCTCCCCATCCCTCGCTGCTACTGTCCTCCCCCGCCCCGAGGGCTGTCGCTCAGTCACTGCCCAACAGCCACCCTTTTTGAAATGTTTGAAACCAGTAGACCTGTTGCTCTCCATCAAACATAGTGCTAGTCCAACAGGAATGAGACAAAAGCAGCACGGCCTGCCCCAAGGCACAGGCCTACAGACTCATCTGGCTCAGCGGTGTGGTAACACCCTCGCCTCCCCCCTCCCCCCAACGCCCCCACCAAAACAGGCAAAGCAGAAAGCACAGGAAGTGGAAGAGAAGGGCTGAAAATCATGCTTCTGGGAGAGGGCCATGTGCCCATAGTGACCATAGTCTTCCTCGAAGGCACCAGCTATGCTACTCGCTCTGCTGGATGCAAAGGGGCTGAGGGCCTGTCCCAGCCACGCCCCTTCAGCCCCCCGCCCCCCCCCCGCCCCTCCACCCCACCCCCCTCACCCCCTACCTCCCCTCCACCCCCCTGCGCCCCACCCTGTCTTTCCTCCCTCCTACATCTGATCTGGCAGGCTGAAGGCGGAGAGCACTGTGTTTCAAGCAGTGGATACATTTCTGGTATGGGACATCCTCTCTGTTCCTGTGTCTCTTACTCCCACCTCTCCTGTGGTTTTCATTCTGTCTTTTTTCTTTCTTTTTTTACCTTCTTTCCTCTGAACCTCCCAGCAGGCTCAAGCTTGGTGTCTGCTGTGAACAACAAGAGAGCAGAGGTATTCAGGCAGATGATGCGTGTCATTTGGGGGGGGATGCCACAGACAGGATTGCTGGTCCGGAGGGGTTATCAAAGAAGGGAGGGTGCGCCGGGTGACGGGTACACACTGGTGCACATCAACGCAGAGGGTTATGTGTGATGCCACACCTGTGAGAGTCAGGTAGACAGTGGACAGGTGGTTTGGGGCTACAGGGCTTGGGAAATGTGAGGGACAGAGTGGACAGGCCTGTGCTGGGGCTAAGTCGGAAGCAGAACAACTGAAGCGAGAGGCCTCTTGCTGCTTAGTCCTTCTATTGTAATTCCGTCTTTGACACTGGGTTTCCAGTGAAGCTGCCTACTTATACCCCCTGCTTACACCCAGAACTACGCGGGTCTGCCCCCACGACTCCAAGGGAACTCCCTGCAAACAGTACCCGGAAAGGAAAGAGGAAGTAGGTGGCCTCAGTGTCTTTTATTGGTTTTGAAATAATAGTGTCGTTTAGGAAAGCGTCTTTCTAGAACTGTGATTAAAACAGAGCTGATCTTCTCTGGGAGCCTATTCTGGGCCATGGCCTGCGGATTAGAGAAATGAAAGAGACTCTGTTGCTGCTTTCAAGCCATGTGTGGGAGAGAAGCCAAGAAAAGATGATTACAATAGAGAGAGACGGAAAGAATTTACATGGCCATGGGAGGACCTGAGGAGGTGCAGCCACCCAGCCTTGGGAGTTGCAATAGGGTCTTGATTTTCCAAAGGACGCATGGCTGGACTGAGTAAAGAGACAAGTTTGCCAGGAATGGAGAAAGGGAGAGAGCTTTGCAAGCAGAAATGCAAGACAATAAGGTGAGTTTTTGCAATGAAATAAGTGGACCCAGCTTTTCTGTTCAAGGAGTGAAGTAGAAGTCAAAGGCAGTCATGAGGTTCCAGTACAGGGGTGGAGAAAACTGTGCCTGCTGCACAGCGATACTGAAGCCAGGTTTTAGAGAGGCAAACCTTTGTGTTAGTCTGTTGTTTCTTTTGATTTTGATAACGGTCCATCATCGATCATTTTCCCTTTGTCATTTATACTTGCTTGAATGAAAAAAGTTCTCTCGCAGATTTGCAATGTACACTTAGATCTATGATTTCAGTTAACTTTTGCATGTAGTGTGAGGTATTGAAGTTTGTTTGTGGTTTCCTTTTCCGTATGGGGATCCATTTGTTCCCAGCACCATAGTTAATTCTTAGTTAATTCCATTATCTTAGCACCTTTGTCACAAACCAACTTACCATATATGTATAGGTCTATTCTGGGCTTTCTATTTCATCCATTGATCTGTATGACTATTATTATGGTAATAGCACACTGTCCTGGCTCCCATACCTTTCTGTTAAGGCAGGGAATTTGGTAGTGTGAGTCCTCCTTCTTTGTTCTTTTCCAAATGGCTTTGGCTATTCTGTGTCCTTTGCATTTCCATATAAGTTTGAGTAGCAGCTTTTCATCTGAATCATGGTTACGGTAAATCTATAGACAAAATACTAGAGAATTGACGTCTTAAACTTTTTGGACTCTTCTGATCCATGAGCATAATAAGGATATCTCTCCATTTGTTTCAGTCTTCTTTAATATCTCTCGGCAGTATTTTATAGTTATCTGCGTGTAAGTCTTGAACATACAACGTTAATTCTCCATAGCCATTTCATTTACTTTACTTCTATTGTATGTGACATTAAAAAAAGTTCCAGCTCCAATTATTTGTTCCCAGTATATTGAAATAAAGACAACTTTTCTAATAGACTCATAGATACAGAGAACAAACTGATGGTTACTAGATGGCAGGGAGTTGGGGACAGGGTGAAAAAGGTGAAGGGATTACAAAGTACAAACTGGTAGTCACAAAATAATCATGGGGGATGTGAAATACCGTATGGGTAATAGAATGAATAATGTTGTACAGACCATGTAGGGTGTCAGATGGGTACTGTACCTATTGGGGGATCACTTCATAGATTATGTAAATGCCTAACCACTGCGCTGTACAACCTGAAACTAATACAAAATTTAAAAAAACCAAATAAGTCATGGGGATGTAATGTACAGCATGGGGAATATAGTCAATAATATTGTGATAGCGTGGGACGGTGTCAGGTGGTTGCTGGACTTATCATGGAGATCACTTCTTTAGGTACATAAATGTGGAATAACTATGGTGTACCCCTGAAACTAATATAATATTATGCTAGCTATAATTTAATGAAGATCTTTAAAAAAAAAAAAGATTAAAGAAACACAAACCTCCTCCCACCTCCCCCCAAAAAAAAATCAGGAAAAGAAAAGAACTTTTCTATATTGGCTTTCTCTCCTGTGACCTTGTTAAATTGCTTATTAGATCTGGGAGATTATTTTTTTCCCTACACTACTAAGTATTTTCTGGGTAGACTATATACCTTTTGAAAATAAAGGCAGTTTTTGACTTCTTACTTTTCTATCTGTATGCCTTTATTTTTTTTCTTGCCTTATCAACTAGGACCCCGAGTATAATGTTGACCAGATATGGTGGAGTGGAGATACTGCCATATTCCTAATCTTATGGGAGAAGCATTCAGTCTTTCCTTATGAAGTATGATGCCAGCAGCGGGTTTTTGGTAGAAGCACATTATGAGGCTGAGGATGTTCAGTTGTGTCCTTTTCCTTCTTTTCCAACCGAAATTCTTTAATCGGAACGAGTTTACATGTTGACACTTACGGCTTACCTAGAATAAATCTGTCCAGATTTTAATTGTGCTAACGACCAAACATAAGAGCAAGAGTTCCCTCTAAACAGTGGGTCCTAGGTTCCACTGTAAGACCTCTCAAAAGCAAAACTCCAGTTGTTGAAATGATTAAAACTTTTCGTCTGTGGATGAGAACAATTATC
The DNA here is from genome assembly GCF_004115265.2 of Rhinolophus ferrumequinum. Classification (NCBI taxonomy): domain Eukaryota; kingdom Metazoa; phylum Chordata; class Mammalia; order Chiroptera; family Rhinolophidae; genus Rhinolophus; species Rhinolophus ferrumequinum. The sequence continues at coordinate 830,966 of NC_046284.1, forward strand.
CAGAGGTCAAAACATACAATGCATGTCATGTGCAAACAGTGAAGTATTAGAAGCCTTTTTCCCATCTTCATAGATTCAAAACATGAGAAGTGTCTTTAGCTACCTTGTTTCCCCGAAAAGAAGACCTAGCTGGACAATCAGCTCTGATGCGTCTTTTGGAGCAAAAATTAATATAAGACCCACTCTTATATTATGTTACATTATATTATATAAGACCCAGTATTATTATATTATATTATATTATATTATATTATATTATATTATATTATATTATATATTACATTACATTACATTATATTACATTATGTTACAGACCCGGTCTCATATTATAGTAAAATAAGACCGGGTCTTATATTAGCTTTTGTTCCAAAAGACGCATTAGAGCTGGTTGTCCGGCTAGGTCTTATTTTCAGGGAAACACGGTATTAAAACCACCAACTGAGCTGATCCAAACATCTTAGAGATGCTCTCTAAGTGGCTCTGTTAAGTGTCCCTTAAATTTTGTGTGCTGACCTTGGTTCACCCTGATTTAGTCTTATACATGGATATACAGACTGCCAAAAAGTACTCCTTTACGTTGTCTGCTGCCTCAGAGCAACCAGTGTTCCCACGTTTTGCAATCCTGTCAGGTGCGTGACACAGAAATAAAAACTCCCTTGTGATACAGCTGTGTTTTCGCATAGGCAAGCAGCTTCCTTACATAGCATTTACTTTTCTTTGCTGCACGGGCATCACGGTTGTTCTCCAATTTAAAAGACACTACTTCGTGACCTCCCTAGTGAGCGTGGCTTTTAAAAACATTCAGAAGTGTCTCAAAAATAAACTGTCATTGTTTAGTTTTCAGTTTCAGCTACTAGTGCCTGTAAAGGTCTTAGATGGCTGAACCCTAAAGCCAGACTCATTCCTATGGGCACCCCTTCTGCTCTCCGCAGGAAAGCCATGAGACTTCACCGAATGCCCAGCCACAAAGTTAAATTACCTTCAAAAGTTCACATGAGTTTTGTACCTTGTAGAATTGTCGGTTCAATGTCGGTTGGGTATCTAGTTGTCGTACAAAAAGGCAGGCAGACCACCCAAAACCCACAAACAGCCAAAAGATGGTCTGGTAAATCCACGATTTGTGAAAACCTATGCACAAAACCCACGGTATTTGGGAAAAGAGGAAAGGTTTATACTCAAACGAGTAAGCAGTGTTAGAAATGTAACTTTTTTCTACTGTTGATTATGCATGAACATATACACACACACACTAACTGAAAATATGCTACAACCAATGTCTGGAAAAGCAGTTCAACATTTCCTAAATGGAATTTCCCTCACACTCACTGTGTAACGTAGCTGTTAATACTGCACAAGTACAATTAAGCAATGTTTAATTACTTTTAAACAAAGATAAAGGGACTTTCTCCCTCAAAACAAGTTTTAAACATCAAAACCTATGCTTGTAAAAATTTAAAACTTTCAGACGTCTAAATAGCTCAAATCAAAACCATTAGAAACTTCTCAAGCACTTTTTTTTTTTTTTTTTTTTGATTGGGGTGACAATGGTTGGTCAAGTTACATAGGTTTCAGGTGTACAATTCTGTAATCCATCATCTACATATCACATTGTGGGCTCACCACCCAGAGTCAGTTCTCCTTCCATCACCATATGTCTACATCCCAGGCATGTCAACCTAGTTATCTAGCGGAGAGCTCCTTCAGAGACACTTCAGTGTCTCTCTTCACGGGCTGGCTTTTCCTTACTGCTGGCCTCGCCTTCCCTTTTTTCAGTGCTGTCTCATTACGTTGTGGCTGACTGCCCTCTTGAGCGTGCAAGCCCCCATCTAGAGTCTTTGAACCTGTTTGTTCCCTTTCTAGCTTCTTGTCTGGCCCTTTCCTCCCTTGATCTTTGGTTTTATTTGCTTCCCCGCGCTGCCTTTGTTCTGCAAGAGATTTATTCAGCACTTGTGTGGTTACAGAATCTCCTTCACCAACCCAAAACGTGTTCTTAAACCCGTTATACATACATCATTGCAGACTTTCCCATAATAATCAGAGTCACGTTGAGTCGCCGTCATTTTTTCAGTGTTGTAATCATTTCTGAGCTTGTTGCCTTGTGACCTGAAGTGAAACAAGTTCATCCAAGGCCTCGATGCATCTCTTCACATCAAGGTTGTCAATTTAGAGTGAAGTCTTTATTTCACCGTGTATCCTTGGAAGTCGAGAATCCATTGATGTTTCTTGTTTCTTCTCCACTTCCTTAACTTCTGGCTTCTTTTCCTGCATCTTGATTCTGCCGCTCAGTTTCCATTTGTTCCTCTTGTTTGCGTTTTCTATCTGCTGCTTCTTTCTCATGTTGGCCTTTCAGCCTATTCCTTCTGGGAGCAGTCTGAAAGTTTCTTCCACCTTTTCTCTTCTTTCCGCCTTCTTAACCATCTCCTTTCTCTTGATAGTTACATCCGCTTCAGCGAAAATTTCCCTTTCTGACTCAACTTCTTTCTTCCCCTCTTTTTTGTCATTTTTGTCGGGCTCTTCTCTTGGCTTATTCTTCCTTTCCCTTCCTTTCTTAAGTGAGCAGATTTTTTTTTTTAATCATGAATGGATGTTTTATATTATCCAATGACTTTTCTGTCATATATTGTGATGATTGTCATTGCTTTTCTTGCCTTCCCTTAATATGGCAAAATACACCGATGCATTTTTTTAACGTTAAAATGGCCTTGCATTCCTTGGATGAACTCTGCTTGATTGCACATGATACTTTTCATGTATCATTGGATTCAGATTTCTAAAATTCCCTTAGGGAGTTTTACATCTATAGTCACCAGGGATATTGGCCTGTAGTGCTTTTTTCCCCCTTGGAGTGTCTTTTTCTGTTTTGTTTTTTTTTTTTTTGTGTGTGTGTGTGTGTGTAAAAGTAATGTTGCCCTCATAAAATGATCGGCAAGAGTTCCTCCTGTATTTTCTGGAAAAGTTCTGTAGGGCTGTTACTGTTTTTTGTTTTTGTTTTTCCTTTTAAATGTCTGATACCATTCGCCAGGGAAGCCAGTGAGGCCATTTAGGACTGAAGTTTTCTTTATGTGAAAAATTTGAATTACAAGCTGAATTTTTAAAAGATCATATAGTACCCCCTTTTAAACAAGATCTTTAGAGATGGCTAACAATTAACTATGTGTAGTTATTAGACCATTAGACAATTCTAAGCATATGCTATCATTGCTAAATCCCTAACTATACTCCTAATGAAAATTTTGCCTTTGATACATAGCAAATTTCTTGACAGGGTAAGGCAATTTTCCATGAAACTGAGTCAGTCTTCCTCCCTTCCTAGAAGTAGAATTGTTGGATCCTACGGTAATTCCGTTCCTAATTTGGGAGGGGAATCACCATACAGACCCAACTAGTTGGTCGAAGTTGTTTATATACCCCTTTTAATCCTTTTTCTTTTTGTAAATTGGCAGTAATATCCCCCTTATTCCTTCTGATTTCGGTCTACCCCCACTTCCCCCCCCCGACCCCAAGTAAATCTAGCTAAAAGTTTTGTCAATTCTGTAACTCTTTTCAAAGAACCAGCACTTGATTTCATGGATTTTTCTCTAACGCTTTTCTATTCTCTATTTTATTTATGTCTGCATGGTCATTATTTTTCATTCCTTATGAGAGCTTTAGGTTTGGTTTATTATTGTCATCCTAGTTCCTTGTGGTGTAAAATTAGGTTGTTGGATTCAGACCTATCTTCATTTGTAATGCAAGTGTTTACAGCTATAAATTGCCCTCTTAGGACTGCTTTCACTGCATCCCTTAAGTTTTGGTAAATTGTGTTTTAATTTTCATTTTTTTCAAGAAAGCTTCTGATTTCCCATGTGCTGTCTTCTTTGAGCCACCGCTTGTTTAGGTGTACGTTGCTTAATTTCCACATATCTGTGTATTTCCCAGCTTTCCTTCTGCTACTGATTTCAAGTTTCACTCCATCGTGATTGTAAAAGATACTTGGCATGATTTCCATCTCTTCAAATTTATTCATACTTGTTTTGTGGACTAATGTGTTGTCTGGAGAACGACCCAGGTGCACTAAAGAAAGTGTGCATTATTTTGTTTTGGGGTGCAGTGCTCTGTATGTGTTTGTTAGGTTCAATTGTTCTGTAGGGTTGTTCAAGTCCTGTATTTCCTTATTGGTCTTCTGTCTGGTTGTTCTACCCATTATTGGAAGTGGATTATTGAAGTCTCCTATTATGGCAGAGCTGACTATGTCTTCCTTCAAGTCTGTCGATGTTTTCTTCATCTATTTTGGAGCTCTGATATTTAGTGCAGATATGTTCATAATTATTATATCTTTCTGGTTCATCGCCCCTTTTATCGTTATACAATGTACTTCTTTGTCTCTTTTAACAGTTTTTACTTAAATTCTATTTTGTGTGATATTAGTATAGCCATCCCTGCTCTCTTTTAGTTACTATTTGCATGGAAAATCTTTTTCCGTCCTTTTACTTTCACCCCATGTATACCCGTAGAGCTCAAGTGAGGCTCCAGTAGAGAGCATATAGTAGGATCATTTCTTTTAACAATCCATTCTGTCAATCTGTGTCTGTTGACTGGGGAGTTTCAGGCATTTACATTTAAAGTACTTACTGGTAGGGAAACACTTACTTATTCCATTTTATGACTTGTTTTCTGTATTTCTTATAGTTTGTTTGTCCCTCAGGTTCTCCATCACTGCCTTCCTTGTAGTTATGCATTCAGATTCCCTTCTTGTTTTTCTGTGTGTATACTCGATAGATGTTTTCTTTGTGCTTACCATGGGGATTGCATATGACATCTTAAAGTATGCCAGTCTGTCTTAAATTGATAACAGCTTAACTGCAACTGCGTAAAAAAAGAAAAAAACTCTAGTCCTTTACACTTTTGCCTCCCTCTCTGTGTTAGTGATTTCACAAATTGTATATTTCCATATTGTGTACACATTAACATAGGTTTATTATCAAATTTTATGCATTTGTCCTTTATATTCTGTAGAAAATAAAAATAGAGTTAGGAACAAAAATTACAATAACATAGGTTTTTATTTGTCCATATATTTACCTTTACTGGAGAACTTTATCTTATCATATGCCTTTGAATTACTGTCTAGAGTCCTTTAGTTTCAACTTGACAGGCTCCCTTTAGCCTACCTTGGACAGCAGGGCTAGCGGTAATGAGCTCCATCAGCTCTTGTCTCTCTCAGAGTGTCTTGACTTTCTCTGTCATTTTGAAGGACAGTATTGCTTGGTATAGCATTCTCAATTGACCGAATTTTTCTCTCAGCTCTTAAATATATCATCTCACGACCTTCTGGGCTGCAAGGTTTCTGCTGAGAAATTTGCTAATAGTCTCCTTAGGGATCCCTTATACATGATGAATGACTTTTGTCTGTCTGTTTTCAAGAATCTCTCTGTGTGTTGGCTTTTCACAGGTTGATTCCAATGTGTCTTGGGGATGGGTCTCTTTGTGTTTATCTCACTTGGAGTTCTTCAGGGTTTTGGATTTGTATATTTATGTCTTTATTCAATTTGGAAGTTTTCAGCCATTATCTCTTCAAATAATCTCTCTGCATACCTTCCCCCTCTCTCTCACCCTCCCAGCTCCCAGGATTCCTGTAATGCGTATGTTGTATCACTTGATGACATCCTGTAAGTCCCTCAGTCTCTCTTCACTTTTCTTCATTCTTTTCCCTTTTGCTCCTCAGAATATGATCATTTTGAATGATCTCTGTTCAAGTTCACTGTTTCTTCGGCCTGTTCAAGTCCGCTGTTGAACACCTTTTGTGAATGTCTCATTTCAGTTATTGCATTTACCATCTCTGGAATTTTTGTTTGGTACCTTAAAAAATTTTTTTCTCTTTGTTCATATTCTGATTACGTTCATATATCATCTTCACAATGTCCTTTAGTTCTTTGTCTGTGTTTTCCGTTAGCTCTTTGAGCATATTTAGCAGAGTTCTTTGGAAGTCTTGATCTCGTAATTCTGATGCATGTGTTTCTTCAGGGACAGTTTCTGGAGGTATATTTTTTCCCCTTTGAATGCACCTTGCTTTCCTTGTATTTACCTTGCTCTTCTTCTTTATTATGTTTTTTAGCTTTTTAAAGTGGAACCTTACATCACTGACTTGAGGTCTTTCTTCGTTTGTAATATAAGCATTTAAAAGCAATAACTTTTCCTTTAAGCACTGCTTTAGCTGCATCCCTCAAATTTTGTTATGTTGTGATTTCATCTTCATTCAATTAAAAACATTTTCTAATTTCTTTTGTGCTTTCCTCTTTGGGTTATGAAAATGCTTTCCTTTTCAATTTCCAAGTAATTTGGTTTCTTTCTGATATGTTTATGTTATTACTTATTCACTTACTGTTGTCACGGTCATAAAACCTGCTCTGTATGATTTCAGTCCTCTTAAATTTCTTGAGACTTGTTTTAAGACCCAACACGGGGTCTGTGTTCATGAAATATCCACCTTTGCCTCTGGTTATACTCTGTGCTATGAAGTGTCTGATAATCTCATATCCACTCAGCTATCTGTCGCTTAGTATTTTCATGGTGTATCTTTTCCCACCTGTTTATTTCTAACCTATGTGTCTCTGTACATAAAGTACGCTTCTGCAAAGAGCATATAGTGTGGCCTGCAATTTCTTCCAGTCTGGCAACCTGTGTCTCTTTCTTTGCCTCTTTCTGCTCCCTCTGGCGGCTTCCAGGCCTCTGGTTTTCACCGTGATGCATGCTGTTAGTGTTTAAGGCTACCCCGGAATTGGATAGAGGGACAGGGGCATAGGGCTAGTTGAAATGCCACGTAGCTCATCCTTCCTCCTGAGCTCCGGCTGTTTCTCTAGAATAAATATACCTGAGGTCATTGCAGACTTTTGGCGAATCTCCAGAGTTCTGAAAACACTGGGTCTGAACATTTCTTTCCGTTTCCTTGCTGCTTTCAGGGATGAAAGAACTTTCAGAGGTCCTTCTTCTGCCATTTTGGATGACCTCAGTGTACAATCGTTCACTGTGCTTGTCTATCAGGGCATCTGTTGCTATGCAGTACACTATGCTTGGTACTTGTGTACATGTCGCTCAAAACATAAGTTTGCTAGTCACTGACCTTGTGAAAGGCACCACAACAGGGGTTCTGGAAGCAAAACTGTATAAGATACCATCTTTGATCTCAAAGTTGTGACTCTCAAATAGATTCAATTCAACTGGAACTTTTGAAGCATAATGATTACCAAGCCTGCATCTGGTCAGGAAACTCCATCTTAATTCAGTTCAGTGCAGGGTGGGGTGGGGTGGGGGCCTCTTTTTGGCCACCGTTTCTTAAACATAGGCAGGTTTTCACCTGGATATTTGGCAGCAAGCCTGACTACTATCTCTGGTCACAAGTAATTTCACCCCTAATCACTTCAGGAAGCTGAGAGCCTCAAGTAAGTAGGAGTGCAGACGAAGGGCTGCAGAGTTCTCACATATGAAGGGTTAGAAGCAGGGATTCATTCAAACGACCAGTCTCGGTTTCCATAATGCCATAGCACTAAGTTAGTATTTTCCACTGGAATGGCTTGTTTTTATATTGATGCAGCCCACCACCCTGCTGGTTATTGGTAGACTTTTGGGTAAAAAAGTAGAGGGGACCCAAGAGACCACTCTCCTCACACCATGGTATGGAAATGTAGTCCCACCCTTCTCCTTTTGAACCAATCTCTGCTTATTCAACAAATGTCACTTGGTCATTGACCAAAGATCCCCAGTGGTAACCTAAAAGCTGACTTTACAGACAAAAATCTGTATCTGTGAGACCCTTTGAACTGCAGGAGATGCCTGCTAACTTACTCACAACCGGTTTGTTCGGGGCTTGATTTCTCAAGGTATTCTGGTGCCTTGGATAAATATGTCGATAAAGTTGTCAAGAGCCTCCAAATGACAACATAATATACAGGAGGGAGAAATTTTAATTTGAAACTTGGCTCTACCACTTCTTAGCTGTGTGGCTTGGGCTTGGGGTAAATTTCTTAGACTCTGTCAGCCTCAGATTCCCAATTTGCAAAACTGAGGATAATAATTAGGATTTATTAGGGATTAAATGGGACAATGTTTGCAAAGCATTTAGTTTACTATCTGGGAAGTAGCCAATGCCCCCAAAACATTAGCTCCAATCACTATTGATCAACCTCAGAAAAGCCATCAACACGAAACATCTATTAGAGTGACCCAAACGAAGAGAATCAGAAGCCACGTGCCTCATTTGGGCAGCAATGAGCTCCCCCTCCGTGCACTTGCACGGAGAGACAGTGGCCAGGACAGAGAGAGCCCCTTTGTTCAGGATTCTCCCTGTTGTGCTTTGTGATGCCGGATGACAAAAAAAATCAACTCTCCTAAAGTTAATGAATTTACCAAATGACCAACTTGCCACATTTGCCGACTCTCCCGATTGGCACTTTCATGGCTTTTACAGGAATACTCTTTCTTGGTTATTGAAGATGAAGTATACGCGTATATTTCTGAATGTCAACTTAGTGAAGTGGGCGTACCTTAGAAGTTGGGAAAAACACCCAAAATTAGGGACTGAAAAGATTTCCCCATGAAATTATTATTCCAACCTAAAATTTGGGTTTTACCTATGATGCAATTGTTTTAATTATTCTTGATTTCTATGGGAATCTTTTGACTATTATTTTCCATCTTTTCAAACCACATGCTCCTTTTTGCATATTTTTCAAATGGTTTGTCAGATAGAATTGCTTATTTCTTGCGTTATAATTTCTAATCAAAGAAAAATGTAGTAAGTTCAAAAGCTATATTTAATTTTAATTTTAAACCAATTATCTTAAGTTGGATTATAGTTGAACTTAAATTTAATTTTACATTGAAACACATGCTAAACATCAGACCTCATAATTAAATTCATATGGAAACTTCTGCTTCTGGGAAGATAGACTGGACGTACACTTCCCTGTGCTTCCCACTAAGCACAACTTAAAACCCTGGGCACAACATCTGAAATAAACAGGAGACTCTGCAAAGTGGAGAGGAGAAGGCAGAGCAATTAAGGGTCTCAGAAGCGGAAGGAGGACACATGGTGAGTTCCCTGGGTTTCTTTCTGTGTCATATACCCCAGACTTGGAGCTGAAGAGGCTGGCTACGGGGAAATGCCGTAGGACACAAGCGAAAAAAACCCCAACACCAACAATAGCAACAACAAGCCGCCACAACAAAAGCCTGCTCTCTCTAGCATAAGGAGCAGAAAAGGGGAGGCATAGCAAGACAGAAAACCTTTGGACAATAACTGCTCTACTGCAGCCAAGCACCACAGGAAAGGCCCAGTGGGGAGCCTAGCATTTCACAATTGAGTGGCGGAAACGGGGGCCACCCTACCCCTCCCATGTCAGTGGAAATCAATCACATGGAGATTCTGCAATTATACCTCCACTGGGCAGTAAGGAGGCCACCTTCCGATCCCCACTGGGATGATTTCAGGGCTTTCACCACCACCCAGTGGTCAGGAGGCCACTCAGTCCACGGGCTAAAGAAAAAGTTTTCCAGCACATCAAGAAATGCATTGAACTGAATGGAAATGATCATAAAATGCATCAAAATTTGTGGGATGAAGCTACAGCACTGCTGAAAGGGAGATTTACATGATCGAGGACTTGCATTAAGTAAAAGGGAAAGTATCAAGTCAATAAGTTCTCACCTCAGGAGACTAGAAGGAGAAGAGCAAAATAAACTCAAAGCAAGCAGAAGGAAGGGGGTACTAAAGATAAGCCTGGTGATCGATGAAATTGAAAAACAGGAAAATAAGAGAGAGAAAAAAATCAAGGAAGCAAAAATCTGGTTCTTTGAAAAGACCCATAATAGTTACAAACCTCTAGCGAGACTGACAAAATAAACCTACAGTGATTCACTGCATTTGAATGTATTTACTGAATGACTTTAATAACTATAATCGTGATACATTTCACATACTCTACGTTACAAACCTAAGTACCTGTGTTCTTAATGTGTATCATACAGTGGAAAGAAGAATAAGAGAAACATAGGACACTTGATTTAAAATAACAATGATATTTGATTTCTGATGTAATAGCTAGATCGCTGTCTTTCATGACAGAAGCTATTCTTTTTGTAATATTTTCACAATTCTCTCAAATTCTTGTCTAAAGTGATACAAATGATTCCACATCATCTGTGCCACAGTTCCGATGTTTAGGCTACAACCCTGTCTTTGCAAGTTGGAAAGTCCGTGGAGACAAAATGCACCCAAAGTATTACATTGGCCGGGGTCTCATGTCTCGTGACTCATGTAACGGTAAAAATAAGGTATTTGAAATTTTTTCAAATTTTGAATCAATTACTCTTTCATATTGTTGGAAAGGTCTTGCATTATACGGAGTTTGTTGAAGGTCGGATTTTTATCAAATGTTACAGATGGTCTCACAATTCTCTAACATACATTGTATTACTGAAATAACGATCTTTTTATTTTTATTTTTTTACCATGTCTCCATCTAAAATTGTGTGTGTGTGAGGGAGAAGAGAGAGAACAGAGAGAAAGAAAGAGAAAGTGAAGTACAGCAAACTCATTTTAATGTGGAAATGTTGGCAGCTTCTATTTAATATTACAAACAACTGAAAACTACCCACTTTTGCCATCTCTATTCCACCTGTGCCGGCTGCCCTAGCCAGCACAGGAAGGAACCTGTGAGTTGATTATTATACTTCTGTTACTCACAGTTTCACAGGAAACCACCGAACACATGTAGACAAATCATTAGGTATCACCGAATTTAGCATGGTGGCTGACGTTAAGATCAATTTACTTTTTAAAGAGTCAAACGGATTGCTACAAATTAGATACAAATAGAAAAACGTCATTTTAGACAGTTATCGTGTCCAAGAGCAACAACACTGTGGAGTATGTTAGGATAAACTGAGTAAAAGATGTACGAGTTCTGCATGTACAGAGGCTATAACTAGATACTAACCTGAAAGATTAAAAAGATAATAGACAAATGAACGCAACAGAACGGCGAGCTCAGAAACAGAGACGCACAAATATGGGCCAAAATGGCTCGAGAGAGAACAGTCTGGGAAACAAGGCTTGGGGAACACAAAGTTGCACTTCACTTCACGACTTCACGTGTTGCTGGCCAGCCTAGTAAAGTGAGCCTGAGGAGAAGTGGGAGGGAAGGAGGGAAGTGGGAGGGACGAGCTCTGGTGGAACTCCACGCTCATTGGTCGCTGGCCACAGCGGCGAGAGCCGGAAGGGGGAGACAGCGCTGGAAGCTCATTGGCCTTTGCGGGAAGGGCGGGAAAGGGAGCGAGAACTATGGTTCGTCCCAGACCCTTTGTCCCAGTACACTGATTGCGACTTGCTGCAGGCTGAGGTAACCACAGGCTGGTATCAGGAATACCACCCTCGATTGATCGATCGTCATTCTCCAGGCCTCTCCCTCCCTCCCTCCCGCTCTGGGCCCCCACCCCTTCTTTTCTCTTCCACCTCAGCAGGGTACTTCCCGGGGGGAGAGGGGAAGAGGAAGGGGCTGCTGATATCCCACTCTGCCCCTCACCTCTCCTCAGCGGGACCCCTGTGGGAGGAGCCCTGGGGCAGGGCTCGTGTCCCTGCGTTTGATTCTGAGGTGGCGGCAGCGAATGATCGAATGATGGGGTGCCTGAGAGGAGGTGGGGCACTCTGGTGAGTGGGGGTGGGGGAAGGTGTGCTCGAGCATAATTGTCTGAGGCGTGGGGAGGAGCACCGAAGATTGTTGGCAGGCTGTGCAGGAAACACGTGGGTGTGCTGAAAGCAGACACGGGTGTGTTGGTGCAAGGGGGCAATTGGTGCCATAAAGAGATAGCTGTCCACGAGATCAGAGTCTGGCATTTGATACGGGGCTCAACAAACATCTGTTCAATGAATAATCGGGGGGGGGGGGGATGAATGAAAATAATTATTGAAAGAGGGCCTTGCGATCCAGAAAAATAATGAGATTTCATGGGATGCCAAGGTGTGTCAGCTTAAAAGGCGACCAAGGAAATGATGAAGAATTAAGGTGGGCTGCACGAGAAATGTCAGAATGGAGTGTGTGACAGAAACTGAATGTGGACCATACATGAGACTAGTAATAGAACTGAGTGTGGACAGCATGCATTCATGAGTGGGGAGTGAATGACTGCAGAAGATTAGGAAGACACCTGTGGAGTTGGACACCGGGAATAATACTTGGGTAGAACTGAGTACAGGATGGATGACACATGAAAAGGACGAGTAGTAATTGCTGAAGGGCATGAGACTGCATGTGTGTGCCTGAAAATAGGGTCTACTGGGTCTGACAATTAAGTTCGCCAACTTGTCGCAACAATGTTGCTAACCTTTTTTTGATATCGGAGGGATTACTTATTATGAATTTGTACCAACGGGACAAACAGTTAACCAAGTTTACTATTTGCAAGTGCTGAAAAGGCTACATGAAAAAGTTAGACGAAAACGACCTGAACTTTTCGCCAACAATTCATGGCTCTTGCATCCCAGCAATGCACCAGCTCACACGGCACTGTCTGTGAGGGAGTTTTTAGCCAGTGAACAAATAACTGTATTGGAACACCCTCCCTACTCCCCTGATCTGGCCCCCAATGACTTCTGTCTTTACCCAAAGGAAGGAAGACATTTGGAGGACATTCAGGACATCAAGGGTAATACGTCACCAGCTCTGATGGCCATTCCAGAAAAAAAGAGTTCCAAAATGGCTTTGAAGGGTGGACTAGGCGCTGGCCTCAGTGCACAGCTTCCCCAGGGGCGTCCTTCGAAGGTGACCATAGTGATATTCAGCAGTGAAGTATGTAGCACTTTTTCTAGGATGAGTTCACAAACTTAATTGTCCAACCTGACCTCCTATGTGGCGTGAAGGTAGACAAGGAGCATAGTAACTGCAGTGAAAGTATACAGGACCCAAGCCAAGGCTTTCTTGGAACAAGGTGACGCGTGAGTGGGACTTCCTGGGAAGGAAGCTACCTGAGCAAGAAGGGAGGGTGCAGTCTGACAAGAATGCAGGGGTTTACCAAGGTCAGAGAAAGTATGTTGGGGGCAGGGGATCATGCAGCCATGCTGACCTCTGCTCCTGGCCCTAGAACCATGGACCCCAAAGGGAAGAAGACCACTGTGGCCCGCTCTCGCGCCCGCTCTCGCGCCCGCTCCCGCTCCAGCCCTAGGTTTGACAGCAAAGTGCCATGGCGGATGGAACTTCGCCCCAGAAGAGCTGTAAGTCACTGTGTCCGCTGCCACAACCACGGCTTCACTGACCAAATCAAGAACCACATGCACTTCTGTTTCTTCCAGACCTGCAAGTGTCACAAGTGCACCTTCTTCTCGTGAGTGGGGTGTCTGACAAGGGGATGGGAGGGCGGGTCTCCTCTAAGTGTGACTGACTTTAGACCTGCACTCCCCACTTTAGGGAACACGGCAGGGTCTTGCCTGCTGAGAGTGCCTTGCAGAGGGCGGAGGGGGCCCGCCTAGAGAGGCGCCTGACTCGAGCACTGGTAAGGAGTGGGGCCGCACCTCCCAAGGATCGCAACCCTGTCAAGAAGTTGGGTGTTCAAGCAGGAGTCTTCAGTGAGTGTCTCTGGCCAGGGAGGGAACCTGGGTTTGGGTGTAGGGAGCATGGGTAGTTCTGTCACCATTCCTACCACCCAACTTCGATGTGGCCTTGGGCAAGTTACCCCCTGGGCCTTAGCTTCCCCAACTATAAAACGCCATCAATATTATCTGCCACGTGTTGGTGGGAAGGAGAGATCTGGGGGTGGGGTGGGGTGGGTCGAAAAGGTCCACAGTGAGATGAGACCTCAGGTTGGGGGTGAAGTAGAGCGGGGTGGGGGGTAAGGGGGAAAGGCTCGCCTAAGCTGTCCCCAGTCTCCCACAGCTGGGAAGGAGAGCATCACGCCCCCAGCTTAAGGCCCACCCCTGTGCAACCCCCAGGGAGGTAAGGAGAGTCCGGGGCCAGCGGGGGAGGCTCCCACCTCAGCCACTTCCCAGACCCATTCCTCTGTGTCTTGAGGACCTGGGTTGCATCCCTATCCCTACTGCAACTTGCCATATGACCTTGGGGGAAAAGATGCTTCTCCTCTCTGGGCCTCAATTTCCCCAGTTGCAAAATGAACAGTAGGACTGGCTGGTCTTCAAGGTCTTCTCAGCTCTGACATTCTGGGCTCCTATTCTCATCCCAAAACACGCCCATGTCTCCTCTGCATGGCCTGCCTGGTACCAGACTCCAACCTGTGCTCTCTGCTCCTGCAGGCGATCTCCCAACGGGTTCCGCTGATTGGCCAGGCCCCAGGATCTTTGTCTCTGTCCTGGACTCCAGCAGCCTTGATGAAGCAACGGACAATTTCTCTTTCCAGGGATTTGCACAGGACCCCTGCCCTGCCCAGCACGTGAGTAGAGTGAAAAGGACCACGGAGTTAGTTGTGGATTGAGATACTTGGTGCCTGTCCCTGTGCTTGATGCCATGGGAGGTGAAAGGAGGAGGTGGAGGCAGAGGAGGGGGACAAATAGGGGGAGGAGAAGGAGAAGGCGGCATCTCAGGCTAGCGGGCAAAGACAGGGCCCTCCCAGCTTTGCCATTTCCTATTTGTGAGAGACTTTGGGCAAGTGAGTTTACGTTTCCGAGCCCCTCTTTCTTCGTCAGTGCACTGAGAGGGGACAATATTCTGGACCCATAGCACTGATAAGAGGACTAGCATAAGACCTGCCATATAGCAGGCCTTCACCAAACAGAGGCTGTTATTCCACATGAAACAGATTGATGGGATAGAAGGTCCTGCTGAAAATGGGGAGGGGCATGATGGTGAGGGCCACAGAGCCCCAGGCGAGAGTCTGGAGGCCATCAGAGAAACCTACCTGGAAATGAGCCAAGCTGGTCCTTAAGTCCCATGGGGATTGGGGACTATGGAAACAAGAACCAGTCCCTGGACAGGGACAGGAATGGCATCTCTCCAGGTGCTTTGCAGATTAAAACACAAGACACCTGTGATTTCCTGTAATCTTCACGGTTGCCCTGGCAAGTTTTGAAAAAGCTGGCAGGAATTAGTGTCTCGGGAAACACATAGAGAAAAGAGATAGAAAAGAAAAGAGGCCAAGCAGGGGAAGGGACTTGCCCAAGCCACAGAGCCTAATGGTCAGCAGGCATTTGGACTCCCACATTCAGAGACTGCAAAATCTTACCCCTTTCTGATGACTGGCGGTATGTGTCTTCCAGAGGGTTTAATCCCCCAGCCTCTCCTTTCCTTGTTTCTGGACAGTCAACTCCAATCCTCCAGCCCTACGCCACTCTTGGCAATCTTCTACTGCAGCCACAGATCCTGGGAAAATGGCGGGGCCCAGAACCCTGGCAGGAGCCAAGCTTAGTGAATGGGACGAGCAGAACGCTTCAGGGTGGGTGGAGCCTTCAGTGGAACTGGGGACTGAAGGGGCACTTGTCTCATGAGGCAGGGAGGTGTGAGTTCCCAGCTCCCATTCTTTCACACCCTTTCCTTTGCAGGCTCCCACAGCTTCTGGCCAGGCCTTGGTTTCTGCTGCCTCAGAGTGGCAGCAGATGCTGGAGGCGGCCGAGGCTCTGCTGATTCTGAAACAATCTTCCCAGGCTCCTTCAGGCTCCATCTCCCCGCTCCAACTCTGCGTTGCACCAGGTAGCCTGGTCCTTGAAAGGAGAACACGGGGTGGGGCTAGGTGGGAAATGGAAAGACCTTGAGGTAAGCGGGGAGTAACTGGAAACTCGGGGTTGGTGGGTTGAACCTCCTTGGGCCCAGGTACCTGAGCTCCTCAGTCTGACGCCTGAGATGGCAGTTGATGGTTGTTCAGCAAAGCATCAGTTTAACGAGCTTTGTATTCAACAGCAAATGTCCAGTGTCCTGATGTCAAGAAACACGGAAACGGGCCCTGAGAGTGGCAGGGGCTTGCCCTAGGGTATGCAGCATATTAAATGGAAGACCCAGGTCTCCTGACTCTCAGCCCAGAGCTTTCTACCCGGACCCTTGCCACCTGCTGTGGTCTGGGGAGGACATACATGGGTGATGTGAGCTTAGTCTGGAAGGAGATCTGGTCCCTACCTTGAGGGACCTTCCAGTCTGGATGTGGAGCCTGGATGCCTTCACAAGTTGTGATTTGCCACTAAATCTCAATGATGAGCCTGGAGTGGAATGACTGGAGGAGGTCTGCGGAGGGATGGACACCTGGGGAGGCTGAGAGGGAAAGCTGGGCACTCCCAGGCCCAAATGGTGCATGGGGTATGGTATGTGAGTGAAGCAGGAACCCTGGAGGAACATAAGGGGATGAGGCTGCAGAGGCTACCAATCACAGATGTCTGGCATGCCAGGCTTAGGAGGCGATACCAGCGACCGTGGGTGGTGAGGAGCCAGGGACTTTGTGAGCTAGGGGGGAGCATGCTCAAAGACCCTGGGCTTGGCAAAGATAAATGTGATGGAGGGACTGGAGGAGGCAAGAGTTGACATGGGCAACTCAGCGAGGAAGAGTTCTGTGCAAGAGTCCACGTGGCAAATCCTCGATTGGGTGGAACACAAAAGAGGGGCGAGCTGGGAGGGGAAATGGATGTGAGCTGGCCTTAACCCCTTCCTTTCTGTCTACAGCTCCTGCTGGAGATAGAGGGCTCCAGCCTCCTAGCCCCTGTCTTCCACCCAGGCTGCCCAGCTCTGTTTCTCAGCCTCTTGGACATCCGGCGTGCATCTTACTCTTGAGCTAGAAGTCCAGAGGAGGAGGCCTCACTAGAGTACTGCCTACTTATGCATTTGCAAAATGTTTAATGCTCAAGACGTTCAATGTTTATAAAAAAGCCTTCAGAGGAGGAGGCCTCACTAGTACTGCCTACTTACGCATTTGCAAAATGTTTAAAACTCAAGATGCTTAACATTTTTTTAAAAGCCTTCAGGTACTTCTATAAGCTCTCAGACCCTTTTTATTATACAGGGCAATTCCTTGGCTGAGGGCAGAATTCTTGTACCTCCATCCTTTACTCCCTTGGATCCTGGGGCCTTTTTATGTCTCTTATTACTAAAAGACGGTTGTGTAATCTAAGCTGATCAGTCTCGAAATAGGGTTCTGTGTGAGTTCATATGTTTATATGCCAGAGTTTTTGTTTGACTCATGATTGCAAACATACCAGTGTGTTCATGTACATATCCATGTATGTGAAAATATGAAGATAGTTTTTCAGTTTTTGCCTAGGTTTGTGTGTGTGTGAACAAATAATAAACCCTTATTGTTGTAAGGCACTGAGATACAGGTGTTGTTTGTTGCCACAGTCTAACCTAGACTCTCCTGACTCTAACAGACTGGTTCAAATCACCTGTCGAAGTGAATATCGCCCCAATCAATAACCAGGATTTCTTAGCATGGCCAGATAAGAAAATGGTAGAGGGATTTCCGGTCAAGATGGTGGAGTAGGGCGGGTGGCTGGATGGCTCAGTTGGTTAGAGCGTGAGCTCTTAACAATAAGATTGCCGGTTCAATTCCCACATGGGCCAGTGAGCTGTGCCCTCCACAACTAGATTGAAAACAACGACTTGACATGGAGCTGATGGGTCCTGGAAAAACACACTCACACTGTTCCCCAATATTCCCCAGTAAAAACAAAAAACAAAAAACAATTCCTTAAAAAAAAAAGAAAAAGTGGAGGAAAACGCTGTGATGGCCTCCTCTCACAACCACATCAAAATTACAATCAAACTGCAGAACAACCATCATTGAGAACCATCTGAAGTCTAGCTGAACAGAAGTCCTATAACTAAGGACATACAGAAGACGCCACCGCGAGACTGTTAAGAGGGGTGGAGATGTGGAACACACTGGTCCCACATCCGCATGTGACCATTAAAAATTGGGATGGATATCTTGGCTGTGGAGGTTGCCCCCTGGAGGAGCAAGGGGTCCCAGCCCCACACCAGGCTCCCCAGCCCAGGATTCCAGTGCCGGAGAGAGAAGTCCCCATAACTTCAGGCTGTGAAAACCAGCAGAGATTGTGGCTAGGTGAGATGGAGGATGGCTGCATTCCCAGACCCTCCTCTTAAAGGACCCACGCATGGTCTTATTTGATGACGGACTCAGTCGCTTTGAGCTCCAGCACTGGGGCAGCAGCTCAAAAGGCACCAGGGACATGCAGGGAGGAAATGAGTTGTCTGGCCTCAGGATGAGGGCTGGAGGGGCAGCTTTCTCCCGGGCGGAGGAGCTGGCAAAAGCCATTGATTCTTTGTTGAGCCCTTCCCCTCCCTGCGTGCAGATGCAGGCGGCCGCCATATCTGAATCTCCATCAACCTGGCTAACACCGTTCGCCGTACCCTGGTGGTTCCTTAAGACCCAGCCCTACCCAACTTTTGGGCCCACCCAAGCCACTTCCAGTGGCTTTCCCATACAAACGGCCTGTCTTGGCTCAGGCTGCAGACTTTCCTAAAATCTCTCAAAGGTCCACAAAACTCAAACAAGCAAGCAGCATCTGGCTTTGGCATGCCCTGTACCTCTGGCTGAGCAGCCCTAAGCCCAGCACTAACAGCAGCCAGACTTGGTTCGCAGATTGGCCTCTCGAGGCACCTCTAAACCCACTGTGGGCAGTGGCCATCTGTGGATTGCTTTGTGGCTCACGAGCCAGGCGGCCCTGGGCAGGGCACAGGCCGTGGCTGAACTTGGCCTGTGGCAGGGCCCCTCCCAGGAGGCCCCGAGGCTGGCATGCCTAGAGGCCAGCTTCAGACCACACCAGAGCACCACCCAACCACCTTCACAGACGATACACCCAAAGGGGAGACGGGGCAGGCACCAGGGCCCTGCTAAAGCGAATCCTGCTCTGTACACAATAGCTCCTCCACTGTAGTCACGGCCAGTCCTCACAACCAATCAGCTCGAGGGTGAATCCATCCCACTGACACAAACAGCCACCAAGGCTCAACTACAACAGGAGGGCACAGACAATCCACACAAGGGACACACCTGCAGGACCTGGCTCTGGTGACCAGGGAGTCTGCACCACTGGGACCCACAGGACACCTACTACATAAGGCCACTCTACTAAGACCAGGAGGCATAGCAGCCTTACTTAATCCATAGAAACAAACACAGGGAGGCAGACAAGATGGGGAGACAAAGAAACATGCCCCAGATGAAAGAACAGAACAAAGCTCCAGAAAAAGAACTAAACAAAAGGTTGGGGGAAATGCCCTGTGTTGTAGCATTTGCCAATGTCAAGTTGCCAACGTGATGTCGATTAATGCAGAATTGGGAAGAGACACATTTCCATCATTCAGATACAATAAATGTACATAACCTCAAGAGCATAGATAATAGGAAAATAATTAGGGATTGATGAGATGTGAGTATGTGTTATGTTTGTTTTCAATATATAACGTATGTAATGTGATTGTTACTTTACATCTAGTTTTTAATAACAACTGTTTTTAACAAGTGGCTTGTGAAGTTTCTGAAAATTTAACAGTCGGTGCTTAAGTTCCAGCAAGAGTCCCCTCCAGCACTCCAATCTTTTCAACCGTTGCCCAGAAAGGCACCTCTTCTAAAGTAGGTAACACTGCAGGGCCATAAAGGGCTGCTACCACTGGTTTCCGACCAAAAATAGCCTAAAGTGTGGGGAAAGTACTAATTACTAATTTAAAAAATGGAATGATCTGGCACAAATTTTGAACAGAATGAATTGTCAAAAGTGTGTATGGGTGAACGTGCATTCTCAGAGACAGCCAACATTGGGTGAAGGTGAGAGGTGGGGACACCACAATAAGAACAAGTCGTGCAGAAGTGTATTCAACAGATTTCTTAAAGGCTAAAGGAAGGGTGCAACTGTTGAATTCAACAGATTTCTTAAAGGCTAAAGGAAGGGGGCAACTGTTGAATTCAACAGATTTCTTAAAGGCTAAAGGAAGGGGGCAACTGTTGAATTCAACAAATTTCTTAAAGGCTAAAGGAAGGGGGCAACTGTTGAATTCAACAGATTTCTTAAAGGCTAAAGGAAGGGGGCAACTGTTGAATTCAACAGATTTCTTAAAGGCTAAAGGAAGGGGGCAACTGTTGAATTCAACAGATTTCTTAAAGGCTAAAGGAAGGGGGCAACTGTTGAATTCAACAGATTTCTTAAAGGCTAAAGGAAGGGGGCAACTGTTGAATTCAACAGATTTCTTAAAGGCTAAAGGAAGGGGGCAACTGTTGCATACACTTCTGCACGACTTGTTCTTATTGTGGTGTCCCCACCTCTCACCTTCACCCAATGTTGGCTGTCTCTGAGAATGCACGTTCACCCATACACACTTTTGACAATTCATTCTGTTCAAAATTTGTGCCAGATCATTCCATTTTTTAAATTAGTAATTAGTACTTTCCCCACACTTTAGGCTATTTTTGGTCGGAAACCAGTGGTAGCAGCCCTTTATGGCCCTGCAGTGTTACCTACTTTAGAAGAGGTGCCTTTCTGGGCAACGGTTGAAAAGATTGGAGTGCTGGAGGGGACTCTTGCTGGAACTTAAGCACCGACTGTTAAATTTTCAGAAACTTCACAAGCCACTTGTTAAAAACAGTTGTTATTAAAAACTAGATGTAAAGTAACAATCACATTACATACGTTATATATTGAAAACAAACATAACACATACTCACATCTCATCAATCCCTAATTATTTTCCTATTATCTATGCTCTTGAGGTTATGTACATTTATTGTATCTGAATGATGGAAATGTGTCTCTTCCCAATTCTGCATTAATCGACATCACGTTGGCAACTTGACATTGGCAAATGCTACAACACAGGGCATTTCCCCCAACCTTTTGTTTAGTTCTTTTTCTGGAGCTTTGTTCTGTTCTTTCATCTGGGGCATGTTTCTTTGTCTCCCCATCTTGTCTGCCTCCCTGTGTTTGTTTCTATGGATTAAGTAAGGCTGCTATGCCTCCTGGTCTTAGTAGAGTGGCCTTATGTAGTAGGTGTCCTGTGGGTCCCAGTGGTGCAGACTCCCTGGTCACCAGAGCCAGGTCCTGCAGGTGTGTCCCTTGTGTGGATTGTCTGTGCCCTCCTGTTGTAGTTGAGCCTTGGTGGCTGTTTGTGTCAGTGGGATGGATTCACCCTCGAGCTGATTGGTTGTGAGGACTGGCCGTGACTACAGTGGAGGAGCTATTGTGTACAGAGCAGGATTCGCTTTAGCAGGGCCCTGGTGCCTGCCCCGTCTCCCCTTTGGGTGTATCGTCTGTGAAGGTGGTTGGGTGGTGCTCTGGTGTGGTCTGAAGCTGGCCTCTAGGCATGCCAGCCTCGGGGCCTCCTGGGAGGGGCCCTGCCACAGGCCAAGTTCAGCCACGGCCTGTGCCCTGCCCAGGGCCGCCTGGCTCGTGAGCCACAAAGCAATCCACAGATGGCCACTGCCCACAGTGGGTTTAGAGGTGCCTCGAGAGGCCAATCTGCGAACCAAGTCTGGCTGCTGTTAGTGCTGGGCTTAGGGCTGCTCAGCCAGAGGTACAGGGCATGCCAAAGCCAGATGCTGCTTGCTTGTTTGAGTTTTGTGGACCTTTGAGAGATTTTAGGAAAGTCTGCAGCCTGAGCCAAGACAGGCCGTTTGTATGGGAAAGCCACTGGAAGTGGCTTGGGTGGGCCCAAAAGTTGGGTAGGGCTGGGTCTTAAGGAACCACCAGGGTACGGCGAACGGTGTTAGCCAGGTTGATGGAGATTCAGATATGGCGGCCGCCTGCATCTGCACGCAGGGAGGGGAAGGGCTCAACAAAGAATCAATGGCTTTTGCCAGCTCCTCCGCCCGGGAGAAAGCTGCCCCTCCAGCCCTCATCCTGAGGCCAGACAACTCATTTCCTCCCTGCATGTCCCTGGTGCCTTTTGAGCTGCTGCCCCAGTGCTGGAGCTCAAAGCGACTGAGTCCGTCATCAAATAAGACCATGCGTGGGTCCTTTAAGAGGAGGGTCTGGGAATGCAGCCATCCTCCATCTCACCTAGCCACAATCTCTGCTGGTTTTCACAGCCTGAAGTTATGGGGACTTCTCTCTCCGGCACTGGAATCCTGGGCTGGGGAGCCTGGTGTGGGGCTGGGACCCCTTGCTCCTCCAGGGGGCAACCTCCACAGCCAAGATATCCATCCCAATTTTTAATGGTCACATGCGGATGTGGGACCAGTGTGTTCCACATCTCCACCCCTCTTAACAGTCTCGCGGTGGCGTCTTCTGTATGTCCTTAGTTATAGGACTTCTGTTCAGCTAGACTTCAGATGGTTCTCAATGATGGTTGTTCTGCAGTTTGATTGTAATTTTGATGTGGTTGTGAGAGGAGGCCATCACAGCGTTTTCCTCCACTTTTTCTTTTTTTTTTAAGGAATTGTTTTTTGTTTTTTGTTTTTACTGGGGAATATTGGGGAACAGTGTGAGTGTGTTTTTCCAGGACCCATCAGCTCCATGTCAAGTCGTTGTTTTCAATCTAGTTGTGGAGGGCACAGCTCACTGGCCCATGTGGGAATTGAACCGGCAATCTTATTGTTAAGAGCTCACGCTCTAACCAACTGAGCCATCCAGCCACCCGCCCTACTCCACCATCTTGACCGGAAATCCCTCTACCATTTTCTTATCTGGCCATGCTAAGAAATCCTGGTTATTGATTGGGGCGATATTCACTTCGACAGGTGATTTGAACCAGTCTGTTAGAGTCAGGAGAGTCTAGGTTAGACTGTGGCAACAAACAACACCTGTATCTCAGTGCCTTACAACAATAAGGGTTTATTATTTGTTCACACACACACAAACCTAGGCAAAAACTGAAAAACTATCTTCATATTTTCACATACATGGATATGTACATGAACACACTGGTATGTTTGCAATCATGAGTCAAACAAAAACTCTGGCATATAAACATATGAACTCACACAGAACCCTATTTCGAGACTGATCAGCTTAGATTACACAACCGTCTTTTAGTAATAAGAGACATAAAAAGGCCCCAGGATCCAAGGGAGTAAAGGATGGAGGTACAAGAATTCTGCCCTCAGCCAAGGAATTGCCCTGTATAATAAAAAGGGTCTGAGAGCTTATAGAAGTACCTGAAGGCTTTTAAAAAAATGTTAAGCATCTTGAGTTTTAAACATTTTGCAAATGCGTAAGTAGGCAGTACTAGTGAGGCCTCCTCCTCTGAAGGCTTTTTTATAAACATTGAACGTCTTGAGCATTAAACATTTTGCAAATGCATAAGTAGGCAGTACTCTAGTGAGGCCTCCTCCTCTGGACTTCTAGCTCAAGAGTAAGATGCACGCCGGATGTCCAAGAGGCTGAGAAACAGAGCTGGGCAGCCTGGGTGGGAGACAGGGGCTAGGAGGCTGGAGCCCTCTATCTCCAGCAGGAGCTGTAGACAGAAAGGAAGGGGTTAAGGCCAGCTCACATCCATTTCCCCTCCCAGCTCGCCCCTCTTTTGTGTTCCACCCAATCGAGGATTTGCCACGTGGACTCTTGCACAGAACTCTTCCTCGCTGAGTTGCCCATGTCAACTCTTGCCTCCTCCAGTCCCTCCATCACATTTATCTTTGCCAAGCCCAGGGTCTTTGAGCATGCTCCCCCCTAGCTCACAAAGTCCCTGGCTCCTCACCACCCACGGTCGCTGGTATCGCCTCCTAAGCCTGGCATGCCAGACATCTGTGATTGGTAGCCTCTGCAGCCTCATCCCCTTATGTTCCTCCAGGGTTCCTGCTTCACTCACATACCATACCCCATGCACCATTTGGGCCTGGGAGTGCCCAGCTTTCCCTCTCAGCCTCCCCAGGTGTCCATCCCTCCGCAGACCTCCTCCAGTCATTCCACTCCAGGCTCATCATTGAGATTTAGTGGCAAATCACAACTTGTGAAGGCATCCAGGCTCCACATCCAGACTGGAAGGTCCCTCAAGGTAGGGACCAGATCTCCTTCCAGACTAAGCTCACATCACCCATGTATGTCCTCCCCAGACCACAGCAGGTGGCAAGGGTCCGGGTAGAAAGCTCTGGGCTGAGAGTCAGGAGACCTGGGTCTTCCATTTAATATGCTGCATACCCTAGGGCAAGCCCCTGCCACTCTCAGGGCCCGTTTCCGTGTTTCTTGACATCAGGACACTGGACATTTGCTGTTGAATACAAAGCTCGTTAAACTGATGCTTTGCTGAACAACCATCAACTGCCATCTCAGGCGTCAGACTGAGGAGCTCAGGTACCTGGGCCCAAGGAGGTTCAACCCACCAACCCCGAGTTTCCAGTTACTCCCCGCTTACCTCAAGGTCTTTCCATTTCCCACCTAGCCCCACCCCGTGTTCTCCTTTCAAGGACCAGGCTACCTGGTGCAACGCAGAGTTGGAGCGGGGAGATGGAGCCTGAAGGAGCCTGGGAAGATTGTTTCAGAATCAGCAGAGCCTCGGCCGCCTCCAGCATCTGCTGCCACTCTGAGGCAGCAGAAACCAAGGCCTGGCCAGAAGCTGTGGGAGCCTGCAAAGGAAAGGGTGTGAAAGAATGGGAGCTGGGAACTCACACCTCCCTGCCTCATGAGACAAGTGCCCCTTCAGTCCCCAGTTCCACTGAAGGCTCCACCCACCCTGAAGCGTTCTGCTCGTCCCATTCACTAAGCTTGGCTCCTGCCAGGGTTCTGGGCCCCGCCATTTTCCCAGGATCTGTGGCTGCAGTAGAAGATTGCCAAGAGTGGCGTAGGGCTGGAGGATTGGAGTTGACTGTCCAGAAACAAGGAAAGGAGAGGCTGGGGGATTAAACCCTCTGGAAGACACATACCGCCAGTCATCAGAAAGGGGTAAGATTTTGCAGTCTCTGAATGTGGGAGTCCAAATGCCTGCTGACCATTAGGCTCTGTGGCTTGGGCAAGTCCCTTCCCCTGCTTGGCCTCTTTTCTTTTCTATCTCTTTTCTCTATGTGTTTCCCGAGACACTAATTCCTGCCAGCTTTTTCAAAACTTGCCAGGGCAACCGTGAAGATTACAGGAAATCACAGGTGTCTTGTGTTTTAATCTGCAAAGCACCTGGAGAGATGCCATTCCTGTCCCTGTCCAGGGACTGGTTCTTGTTTCCATAGTCCCCAATCCCCATGGGACTTAAGGACCAGCTTGGCTCATTTCCAGGTAGGTTTCTCTGATGGCCTCCAGACTCTCGCCTGGGGCTCTGTGGCCCTCACCATCATGCCCCTCCCCATTTTCAGCAGGACCTTCTATCCCATCAATCTGTTTCATGTGGAATAACAGCCTCTGTTTGGTGAAGGCCTGCTATATGGCAGGTCTTATGCTAGTCCTCTTATCAGTGCTATGGGTCCAGAATATTGTCCCCTCTCAGTGCACTGACGAAGAAAGAGGGGCTCGGAAACGTAAACTCACTTGCCCAAAGTCTCTCACAAATAGGAAATGGCAAAGCTGGGAGGGCCCTGTCTTTGCCCGCTAGCCTGAGATGCCGCCTTCTCCTTCTCCTCCCCCTATTTGTCCCCCTCCTCTGCCTCCACCTCCTCCTTTCACCTCCCATGGCATCAAGCACAGGGACAGGCACCAAGTATCTCAATCCACAACTAACTCCGTGGTCCTTTTCACTCTACTCACGTGCTGGGCAGGGCAGGGGTCCTGTGCAAATCCCTGGAAAGAGAAATTGTCCGTTGCTTCATCAAGGCTGCTGGAGTCCAGGACAGAGACAAAGATCCTGGGGCCTGGCCAATCAGCGGAACCCGTTGGGAGATCGCCTGCAGGAGCAGAGAGCACAGGTTGGAGTCTGGTACCAGGCAGGCCATGCAGAGGAGACATGGGCGTGTTTTGGGATGAGAATAGGAGCCCAGAATGTCAGAGCTGAGAAGACCTTGAAGACCAGCCAGTCCTACTGTTCATTTTGCAACTGGGGAAATTGAGGCCCAGAGAGGAGAAGCATCTTTTCCCCCAAGGTCATATGGCAAGTTGCAGTAGGGATAGGGATGCAACCCAGGTCCTCAAGACACAGAGGAATGGGTCTGGGAAGTGGCTGAGGTGGGAGCCTCCCCCGCTGGCCCCGGACTCTCCTTACCTCCCTGGGGGTTGCACAGGGGTGGGCCTTAAGCTGGGGGCGTGATGCTCTCCTTCCCAGCTGTGGGAGACTGGGGACAGCTTAGGCGAGCCTTTCCCCCTTACCCCCCACCCCGCTCTACTTCACCCCCAACCTGAGGTCTCATCTCACTGTGGACCTTTTCGACCCACCCCACCCCACCCCCAGATCTCTCCTTCCCACCAACACGTGGCAGATAATATTGATGGCGTTTTATAGTTGGGGAAGCTAAGGCCCAGGGGGTAACTTGCCCAAGGCCACATCGAAGTTGGGTGGTAGGAATGGTGACAGAACTACCCATGCTCCCTACACCCAAACCCAGGTTCCCTCCCTGGCCAGAGACACTCACTGAAGACTCCTGCTTGAACACCCAACTTCTTGACAGGGTTGCGATCCTTGGGAGGTGCGGCCCCACTCCTTACCAGTGCTCGAGTCAGGCGCCTCTCTAGGCGGGCCCCCTCCGCCCTCTGCAAGGCACTCTCAGCAGGCAAGACCCTGCCGTGTTCCCTAAAGTGGGGAGTGCAGGTCTAAAGTCAGTCACACTTAGAGGAGACCCGCCCTCCCATCCCCTTGTCAGACACCCCACTCACGAGAAGAAGGTGCACTTGTGACACTTGCAGGTCTGGAAGAAACAGAAGTGCATGTGGTTCTTGATTTGGTCAGTGAAGCCGTGGTTGTGGCAGCGGACACAGTGACTTACAGCTCTTCTGGGGCGAAGTTCCATCCGCCATGGCACTTTGCTGTCAAACCTAGGGCTGGAGCGGGAGCGGGCGCGAGAGCGGGCGCGAGAGCGGGCCACAGTGGTCTTCTTCCCTTTGGGGTCCATGGTTCTAGGGCCAGGAGCAGAGGTCAGCATGGCTGCATGATCCCCTGCCCCCAACATACTTTCTCTGACCTTGGTAAACCCCTGCATTCTTGTCAGACTGCACCCTCCCTTCTTGCTCAGGTAGCTTCCTTCCCAGGAAGTCCCACTCACGCGTCACCTTGTTCCAAGAAAGCCTTGGCTTGGGTCCTGTATACTTTCACTGCAGTTACTATGCTCCTTGTCTACCTTCACGCCACATAGGAGGTCAGGTTGGACAATTAAGTTTGTGAACTCATCCTAGAAAAAGTGCTACATACTTCACTGCTGAATATCACTATGGTCACCTTCGAAGGACGCCCCTGGGGAAGCTGTGCACTGAGGCCAGCGCCTAGTCCACCCTTCAAAGCCATTTTGGAACTCTTTTTTTCTGGAATGGCCATCAGAGCTGGTGACGTATTACCCTTGATGTCCTGAATGTCCTCCAAATGTCTTCCTTCCTTTGGGTAAAGACAGAAGTCATTGGGGGCCAGATCAGGGGAGTAGGGAGGGTGTTCCAATACAGTTATTTGTTCACTGGCTAAAAACTCCCTCACAGACAGTGCCGTGTGAGCTGGTGCATTGCTGGGATGCAAGAGCCATGAATTGTTGGCGAAAAGTTCAGGTCGTTTTCGTCTAACTTTTTCATGTAGCCTTTTCAGCACTTGCAAATAGTAAACTTGGTTAACTGTTTGTCCCGTTGGTACAAATTCATAATAAGTAATCCCTCCGATATCAAAAAAAGGTTAGCAACATTGTTGCGACAAGTTGGCGAACTTAATTGTCAGACCCAGTAGACCCTATTTTCAGGCACACACATGCAGTCTCATGCCCTTCAGCAATTACTACTCGTCCTTTTCATGTGTCATCCATCCTGTACTCAGTTCTACCCAAGTATTATTCCCGGTGTCCAACTCCACAGGTGTCTTCCTAATCTTCTGCAGTCATTCACTCCCCACTCATGAATGCATGCTGTCCACACTCAGTTCTATTACTAGTCTCATGTATGGTCCACATTCAGTTTCTGTCACACACTCCATTCTGACATTTCTCGTGCAGCCCACCTTAATTCTTCATCATTTCCTTGGTCGCCTTTTAAGCTGACACACCTTGGCATCCCATGAAATCTCATTATTTTTCTGGATCGCAAGGCCCTCTTTCAATAATTATTTTCATTCACCCCCCCCCCCCCCCCGATTATTCATTGAACAGATGTTTGTTGAGCCCCGTATCAAATGCCAGACTCTGATCTCGTGGACAGCTATCTCTTTATGGCACCAATTGCCCCCTTGCACCAACACACCCGTGTCTGCTTTCAGCACACCCACGTGTTTCCTGCACAGCCTGCCAACAATCTTCGGTGCTCCTCCCCACGCCTCAGACAATTATGCTCGAGCACACCTTCCCCCACCCCCACTCACCAGAGTGCCCCACCTCCTCTCAGGCACCCCATCATTCGATCATTCGCTGCCGCCACCTCAGAATCAAACGCAGGGACACGAGCCCTGCCCCAGGGCTCCTCCCACAGGGGTCCCGCTGAGGAGAGGTGAGGGGCAGAGTGGGATATCAGCAGCCCCTTCCTCTTCCCCTCTCCCCCCGGGAAGTACCCTGCTGAGGTGGAAGAGAAAAGAAGGGGTGGGGGCCCAGAGCGGGAGGGAGGGAGGGAGAGGCCTGGAGAATGACGATCGATCAATCGAGGGTGGTATTCCTGATACCAGCCTGTGGTTACCTCAGCCTGCAGCAAGTCGCAATCAGTGTACTGGGACAAAGGGTCTGGGACGAACCATAGTTCTCGCTCCCTTTCCCGCCCTTCCCGCAAAGGCCAATGAGCTTCCAGCGCTGTCTCCCCCTTCCGGCTCTCGCCGCTGTGGCCAGCGACCAATGAGCGTGGAGTTCCACCAGAGCTCGTCCCTCCCACTTCCCTCCTTCCCTCCCACTTCTCCTCAGGCTCACTTTACTAGGCTGGCCAGCAACACGTGAAGTCGTGAAGTGAAGTGCAACTTTGTGTTCCCCAAGCCTTGTTTCCCAGACTGTTCTCTCTCGAGCCATTTTGGCCCATATTTGTGCGTCTCTGTTTCTGAGCTCGCCGTTCTGTTGCGTTCATTTGTCTATTATCTTTTTAATCTTTCAGGTTAGTATCTAGTTATAGCCTCTGTACATGCAGAACTCGTACATCTTTTACTCAGTTTATCCTAACATACTCCACAGTGTTGTTGCTCTTGGACACGATAACTGTCTAAAATGACGTTTTTCTATTTGTATCTAATTTGTAGCAATCCGTTTGACTCTTTAAAAAGTAAATTGATCTTAACGTCAGCCACCATGCTAAATTCGGTGATACCTAATGATTTGTCTACATGTGTTCGGTGGTTTCCTGTGAAACTGTGAGTAACAGAAGTATAATAATCAACTCACAGGTTCCTTCCTGTGCTGGCTAGGGCAGCCGGCACAGGTGGAATAGAGATGGCAAAAGTGGGTAGTTTTCAGTTGTTTGTAATATTAAATAGAAGCTGCCAACATTTCCACATTAAAATGAGTTTGCTGTACTTCACTTTCTCTTTCTTTCTCTCTGTTCTCTCTCTTCTCCCTCACACACACACAATTTTAGATGGAGACATGGTAAAAAAATAAAAATAAAAAGATCGTTATTTCAGTAATACAATGTATGTTAGAGAATTGTGAGACCATCTGTAACATTTGATAAAAATCCGACCTTCAACAAACTCCGTATAATGCAAGACCTTTCCAACAATATGAAAGAGTAATTGATTCAAAATTTGAAAAAATTTCAAATACCTTATTTTTACCGTTACATGAGTCACGAGACATGAGACCCCGGCCAATGTAATACTTTGGGTGCATTTTGTCTCCACGGACTTTCCAACTTGCAAAGACAGGGTTGTAGCCTAAACATCGGAACTGTGGCACAGATGATGTGGAATCATTTGTATCACTTTAGACAAGAATTTGAGAGAATTGTGAAAATATTACAAAAAGAATAGCTTCTGTCATGAAAGACAGCGATCTAGCTATTACATCAGAAATCAAATATCATTGTTATTTTAAATCAAGTGTCCTATGTTTCTCTTATTCTTCTTTCCACTGTATGATACACATTAAGAACACAGGTACTTAGGTTTGTAACGTAGAGTATGTGAAATGTATCACGATTATAGTTATTAAAGTCATTCAGTAAATACATTCAAATGCAGTGAATCACTGTAGGTTTATTTTGTCAGTCTCGCTAGAGGTTTGTAACTATTATGGGTCTTTTCAAAGAACCAGATTTTTGCTTCCTTGATTTTTTTCTCTCTCTTATTTTCCTGTTTTTCAATTTCATCGATCACCAGGCTTATCTTTAGTACCCCCTTCCTTCTGCTTGCTTTGAGTTTATTTTGCTCTTCTCCTTCTAGTCTCCTGAGGTGAGAACTTATTGACTTGATACTTTCCCTTTTACTTAATGCAAGTCCTCGATCATGTAAATCTCCCTTTCAGCACTGCTGTAGCTTCATCCCACAAATTTTGATGCATTTTATGATCATTTCCATTCAGTTCAATGCATTTCTTGATGTGCTGGAAAACTTTTTCTTTAGCCCGTGGACTGAGTGGCCTCCTGACCACTGGGTGGTGGTGAAAGCCCTGAAATCATCCCAGTGGGGATCGGAAGGTGGCCTCCTTACTGCCCAGTGGAGGTATAATTGCAGAATCTCCATGTGATTGATTTCCACTGACATGGGAGGGGTAGGGTGGCCCCCGTTTCCGCCACTCAATTGTGAAATGCTAGGCTCCCCACTGGGCCTTTCCTGTGGTGCTTGGCTGCAGTAGAGCAGTTATTGTCCAAAGGTTTTCTGTCTTGCTATGCCTCCCCTTTTCTGCTCCTTATGCTAGAGAGAGCAGGCTTTTGTTGTGGCGGCTTGTTGTTGCTATTGTTGGTGTTGGGGTTTTTTTCGCTTGTGTCCTACGGCATTTCCCCGTAGCCAGCCTCTTCAGCTCCAAGTCTGGGGTATATGACACAGAAAGAAACCCAGGGAACTCACCATGTGTCCTCCTTCCGCTTCTGAGACCCTTAATTGCTCTGCCTTCTCCTCTCCACTTTGCAGAGTCTCCTGTTTATTTCAGATGTTGTGCCCAGGGTTTTAAGTTGTGCTTAGTGGGAAGCACAGGGAAGTGTACGTCCAGTCTATCTTCCCAGAAGCAGAAGTTTCCATATGAATTTAATTATGAGGTCTGATGTTTAGCATGTGTTTCAATGTAAAATTAAATTTAAGTTCAACTATAATCCAACTTAAGATAATTGGTTTAAAATTAAAATTAAATATAGCTTTTGAACTTACTACATTTTTCTTTGATTAGAAATTATAACGCAAGAAATAAGCAATTCTATCTGACAAACCATTTGAAAAATATGCAAAAAGGAGCATGTGGTTTGAAAAGATGGAAAATAATAGTCAAAAGATTCCCATAGAAATCAAGAATAATTAAAACAATTGCATCATAGGTAAAACCCAAATTTTAGGTTGGAATAATAATTTCATGGGGAAATCTTTTCAGTCCCTAATTTTGGGTGTTTTTCCCAACTTCTAAGGTACGCCCACTTCACTAAGTTGACATTCAGAAATATACGCGTATACTTCATCTTCAATAACCAAGAAAGAGTATTCCTGTAAAAGCCATGAAAGTGCCAATCGGGAGAGTCGGCAAATGTGGCAAGTTGGTCATTTGGTAAATTCATTAACTTTAGGAGAGTTGATTTTTTTTGTCATCCGGCATCACAAAGCACAACAGGGAGAATCCTGAACAAAGGGGCTCTCTCTGTCCTGGCCACTGTCTCTCCGTGCAAGTGCACGGAGGGGGAGCTCATTGCTGCCCAAATGAGGCACGTGGCTTCTGATTCTCTTCGTTTGGGTCACTCTAATAGATGTTTCGTGTTGATGGCTTTTCTGAGGTTGATCAATAGTGATTGGAGCTAATGTTTTGGGGGCATTGGCTACTTCCCAGATAGTAAACTAAATGCTTTGCAAACATTGTCCCATTTAATCCCTAATAAATCCTAATTATTATCCTCAGTTTTGCAAATTGGGAATCTGAGGCTGACAGAGTCTAAGAAATTTACCCCAAGCCCAAGCCACACAGCTAAGAAGTGGTAGAGCCAAGTTTCAAATTAAAATTTCTCCCTCCTGTATATTATGTTGTCATTTGGAGGCTCTTGACAACTTTATCGACATATTTATCCAAGGCACCAGAATACCTTGAGAAATCAAGCCCCGAACAAACCGGTTGTGAGTAAGTTAGCAGGCATCTCCTGCAGTTCAAAGGGTCTCACAGATACAGATTTTTGTCTGTAAAGTCAGCTTTTAGGTTACCACTGGGGATCTTTGGTCAATGACCAAGTGACATTTGTTGAATAAGCAGAGATTGGTTCAAAAGGAGAAGGGTGGGACTACATTTCCATACCATGGTGTGAGGAGAGTGGTCTCTTGGGTCCCCTCTACTTTTTTACCCAAAAGTCTACCAATAACCAGCAGGGTGGTGGGCTGCATCAATATAAAAACAAGCCATTCCAGTGGAAAATACTAACTTAGTGCTATGGCATTATGGAAACCGAGACTGGTCGTTTGAATGAATCCCTGCTTCTAACCCTTCATATGTGAGAACTCTGCAGCCCTTCGTCTGCACTCCTACTTACTTGAGGCTCTCAGCTTCCTGAAGTGATTAGGGGTGAAATTACTTGTGACCAGAGATAGTAGTCAGGCTTGCTGCCAAATATCCAGGTGAAAACCTGCCTATGTTTAAGAAACGGTGGCCAAAAAGAGGCCCCCACCCCACCCCACCCTGCACTGAACTGAATTAAGATGGAGTTTCCTGACCAGATGCAGGCTTGGTAATCATTATGCTTCAAAAGTTCCAGTTGAATTGAATCTATTTGAGAGTCACAACTTTGAGATCAAAGATGGTATCTTATACAGTTTTGCTTCCAGAACCCCTGTTGTGGTGCCTTTCACAAGGTCAGTGACTAGCAAACTTATGTTTTGAGCGACATGTACACAA
This sequence comes from Rhinolophus ferrumequinum, assembly GCF_004115265.2. Lineage (NCBI taxonomy): Eukaryota > Metazoa > Chordata > Mammalia > Chiroptera > Rhinolophidae > Rhinolophus > Rhinolophus ferrumequinum. Next base: position 863,897 of record NC_046284.1, read on the forward strand.
GTACCAAGCATAGTGTACTGCATAGCAACAGATGCCCTGATAGACAAGCACAGTGAACGATTGTACACTGAGGTCATCCAAAATGGCAGAAGAAGGACCTCTGAAAGTTCTTTCATCCCTGAAAGCAGCAAGGAAACGGAAAGAAATGTTCAGACCCAGTGTTTTCAGAACTCTGGAGATTCGCCAAAAGTCTGCAATGACCTCAGGTATATTTATTCTAGAGAAACAGCCGGAGCTCAGGAGGAAGGATGAGCTACGTGGCATTTCAACTAGCCCTATGCCCCTGTCCCTCTATCCAATTCCGGGGTAGCCTTAAACACTAACAGCATGCATCACGGTGAAAACCAGAGGCCTGGAAGCCGCCAGAGGGAGCAGAAAGAGGCAAAGAAAGAGACACAGGTTGCCAGACTGGAAGAAATTGCAGGCCACACTATATGCTCTTTGCAGAAGCGTACTTTATGTACAGAGACACATAGGTTAGAAATAAACAGGTGGGAAAAGATACACCATGAAAATACTAAGCGACAGATAGCTGAGTGGATATGAGATTATCAGACACTTCATAGCACAGAGTATAACCAGAGGCAAAGGTGGATATTTCATGAACACAGACCCCGTGTTGGGTCTTAAAACAAGTCTCAAGAAATTTAAGAGGACTGAAATCATACAGAGCAGGTTTTATGACCGTGACAACAGTAAGTGAATAAGTAATAACATAAACATATCAGAAAGAAACCAAATTACTTGGAAATTGAAAAGGAAAGCATTTTCATAACCCAAAGAGGAAAGCACAAAAGAAATTAGAAAATGTTTTTAATTGAATGAAGATGAAATCACAACATAACAAAATTTGAGGGATGCAGCTAAAGCAGTGCTTAAAGGAAAAGTTATTGCTTTTAAATGCTTATATTACAAACGAAGAAAGACCTCAAGTCAGTGATGTAAGGTTCCACTTTAAAAAGCTAAAAAACATAATAAAGAAGAAGAGCAAGGTAAATACAAGGAAAGCAAGGTGCATTCAAAGGGGAAAAAATATACCTCCAGAAACTGTCCCTGAAGAAACACATGCATCAGAATTACGAGATCAAGACTTCCAAAGAACTCTGCTAAATATGCTCAAAGAGCTAACGGAAAACACAGACAAAGAACTAAAGGACATTGTGAAGATGATATATGAACGTAATCAGAATATGAACAAAGAGAAAAAAATTTTTTTAAGGTACCAAACAAAAATTCCAGAGATGGTAAATGCAATAACTGAAATGAGACATTCACAAAAGGTGTTCAACAGCGGACTTGAACAGGCCGAAGAAACAGTGAACTTGAACAGAGATCATTCAAAATGATCATATTCTGAGGAGCAAAAGGGAAAAGAATGAAGAAAAGTGAAGAGAGACTGAGGGACTTACAGGATGTCATCAAGTGATACAACATACGCATTACAGGAATCCTGGGAGCTGGGAGGGTGAGAGAGAGGGGGAAGGTATGCAGAGAGATTATTTGAAGAGATAATGGCTGAAAACTTCCAAATTGAATAAAGACATAAATATACAAATCCAAAACCCTGAAGAACTCCAAGTGAGATAAACACAAAGAGACCCATCCCCAAGACACATTGGAATCAACCTGTGAAAAGCCAACACACAGAGAGATTCTTGAAAACAGACAGACAAAAGTCATTCATCATGTATAAGGGATCCCTAAGGAGACTATTAGCAAATTTCTCAGCAGAAACCTTGCAGCCCAGAAGGTCGTGAGATGATATATTTAAGAGCTGAGAGAAAAATTCGGTCAATTGAGAATGCTATACCAAGCAATACTGTCCTTCAAAATGACAGAGAAAGTCAAGACACTCTGAGAGAGACAAGAGCTGATGGAGCTCATTACCGCTAGCCCTGCTGTCCAAGGTAGGCTAAAGGGAGCCTGTCAAGTTGAAACTAAAGGACTCTAGACAGTAATTCAAAGGCATATGATAAGATAAAGTTCTCCAGTAAAGGTAAATATATGGACAAATAAAAACCTATGTTATTGTAATTTTTGTTCCTAACTCTATTTTTATTTTCTACAGAATATAAAGGACAAATGCATAAAATTTGATAATAAACCTATGTTAATGTGTACACAATATGGAAATATACAATTTGTGAAATCACTAACACAGAGAGGGAGGCAAAAGTGTAAAGGACTAGAGTTTTTTTCTTTTTTTACGCAGTTGCAGTTAAGCTGTTATCAATTTAAGACAGACTGGCATACTTTAAGATGTCATATGCAATCCCCATGGTAAGCACAAAGAAAACATCTATCGAGTATACACACAGAAAAACAAGAAGGGAATCTGAATGCATAACTACAAGGAAGGCAGTGATGGAGAACCTGAGGGACAAACAAACTATAAGAAATACAGAAAACAAGTCATAAAATGGAATAAGTAAGTGTTTCCCTACCAGTAAGTACTTTAAATGTAAATGCCTGAAACTCCCCAGTCAACAGACACAGATTGACAGAATGGATTGTTAAAAGAAATGATCCTACTATATGCTCTCTACTGGAGCCTCACTTGAGCTCTACGGGTATACATGGGGTGAAAGTAAAAGGACGGAAAAAGATTTTCCATGCAAATAGTAACTAAAAGAGAGCAGGGATGGCTATACTAATATCACACAAAATAGAATTTAAGTAAAAACTGTTAAAAGAGACAAAGAAGTACATTGTATAACGATAAAAGGGGCGATGAACCAGAAAGATATAATAATTATGAACATATCTGCACTAAATATCAGAGCTCCAAAATAGATGAAGAAAACATCGACAGACTTGAAGGAAGACATAGTCAGCTCTGCCATAATAGGAGACTTCAATAATCCACTTCCAATAATGGGTAGAACAACCAGACAGAAGACCAATAAGGAAATACAGGACTTGAACAACCCTACAGAACAATTGAACCTAACAAACACATACAGAGCACTGCACCCCAAAACAAAATAATGCACACTTTCTTTAGTGCACCTGGGTCGTTCTCCAGACAACACATTAGTCCACAAAACAAGTATGAATAAATTTGAAGAGATGGAAATCATGCCAAGTATCTTTTACAATCACGATGGAGTGAAACTTGAAATCAGTAGCAGAAGGAAAGCTGGGAAATACACAGATATGTGGAAATTAAGCAACGTACACCTAAACAAGCGGTGGCTCAAAGAAGACAGCACATGGGAAATCAGAAGCTTTCTTGAAAAAAATGAAAATTAAAACACAATTTACCAAAACTTAAGGGATGCAGTGAAAGCAGTCCTAAGAGGGCAATTTATAGCTGTAAACACTTGCATTACAAATGAAGATAGGTCTGAATCCAACAACCTAATTTTACACCACAAGGAACTAGGATGACAATAATAAACCAAACCTAAAGCTCTCATAAGGAATGAAAAATAATGACCATGCAGACATAAATAAAATAGAGAATAGAAAAGCGTTAGAGAAAAATCCATGAAATCAAGTGCTGGTTCTTTGAAAAGAGTTACAGAATTGACAAAACTTTTAGCTAGATTTACTTGGGGTCGGGGGGGGGAAGTGGGGGTAGACCGAAATCAGAAGGAATAAGGGGGATATTACTGCCAATTTACAAAAAGAAAAAGGATTAAAAGGGGTATATAAACAACTTCGACCAACTAGTTGGGTCTGTATGGTGATTCCCCTCCCAAATTAGGAACGGAATTACCGTAGGATCCAACAATTCTACTTCTAGGAAGGGAGGAAGACTGACTCAGTTTCATGGAAAATTGCCTTACCCTGTCAAGAAATTTGCTATGTATCAAAGGCAAAATTTTCATTAGGAGTATAGTTAGGGATTTAGCAATGATAGCATATGCTTAGAATTGTCTAATGGTCTAATAACTACACATAGTTAATTGTTAGCCATCTCTAAAGATCTTGTTTAAAAGGGGGTACTATATGATCTTTTAAAAATTCAGCTTGTAATTCAAATTTTTCACATAAAGAAAACTTCAGTCCTAAATGGCCTCACTGGCTTCCCTGGCGAATGGTATCAGACATTTAAAAGGAAAAACAAAAACAAAAAACAGTAACAGCCCTACAGAACTTTTCCAGAAAATACAGGAGGAACTCTTGCCGATCATTTTATGAGGGCAACATTACTTTTACACACACACACACACAAAAAAAAAAAAAAAAACAAAACAGAAAAAGACACTCCAAGGGGGAAAAAAGCACTACAGGCCAATATCCCTGGTGACTATAGATGTAAAACTCCCTAAGGGAATTTTAGAAATCTGAATCCAATGATACATGAAAAGTATCATGTGCAATCAAGCAGAGTTCATCCAAGGAATGCAAGGCCATTTTAACGTTAAAAAAATGCATCGGTGTATTTTGCCATATTAAGGGAAGGCAAGAAAAGCAATGACAATCATCACAATATATGACAGAAAAGTCATTGGATAATATAAAACATCCATTCATGATTAAAAAAAAAAATCTGCTCACTTAAGAAAGGAAGGGAAAGGAAGAATAAGCCAAGAGAAGAGCCCGACAAAAATGACAAAAAAGAGGGGAAGAAAGAAGTTGAGTCAGAAAGGGAAATTTTCGCTGAAGCGGATGTAACTATCAAGAGAAAGGAGATGGTTAAGAAGGCGGAAAGAAGAGAAAAGGTGGAAGAAACTTTCAGACTGCTCCCAGAAGGAATAGGCTGAAAGGCCAACATGAGAAAGAAGCAGCAGATAGAAAACGCAAACAAGAGGAACAAATGGAAACTGAGCGGCAGAATCAAGATGCAGGAAAAGAAGCCAGAAGTTAAGGAAGTGGAGAAGAAACAAGAAACATCAATGGATTCTCGACTTCCAAGGATACACGGTGAAATAAAGACTTCACTCTAAATTGACAACCTTGATGTGAAGAGATGCATCGAGGCCTTGGATGAACTTGTTTCACTTCAGGTCACAAGGCAACAAGCTCAGAAATGATTACAACACTGAAAAAATGACGGCGACTCAACGTGACTCTGATTATTATGGGAAAGTCTGCAATGATGTATGTATAACGGGTTTAAGAACACGTTTTGGGTTGGTGAAGGAGATTCTGTAACCACACAAGTGCTGAATAAATCTCTTGCAGAACAAAGGCAGCGCGGGGAAGCAAATAAAACCAAAGATCAAGGGAGGAAAGGGCCAGACAAGAAGCTAGAAAGGGAACAAACAGGTTCAAAGACTCTAGATGGGGGCTTGCACGCTCAAGAGGGCAGTCAGCCACAACGTAATGAGACAGCACTGAAAAAAGGGAAGGCGAGGCCAGCAGTAAGGAAAAGCCAGCCCGTGAAGAGAGACACTGAAGTGTCTCTGAAGGAGCTCTCCGCTAGATAACTAGGTTGACATGCCTGGGATGTAGACATATGGTGATGGAAGGAGAACTGACTCTGGGTGGTGAGCCCACAATGTGATATGTAGATGATGGATTACAGAATTGTACACCTGAAACCTATGTAACTTGACCAACCATTGTCACCCCAAAAAAAAAAAAAAAAAAAAAAGAGTGCTTGAGAAGTTTCTAATGGTTTTGATTTGAGCTATTTAGACGTCTGAAAGTTTTAAATTTTTACAAGCATAGGTTTTGATGTTTAAAACTTGTTTTGAGGGAGAAAGTCCCTTTATCTTTGTTTAAAAGTAATTAAACATTGCTTAATTGTACTTGTGCAGTATTAACAGCTACGTTACACAGTGAGTGTGAGGGAAATTCCATTTAGGAAATGTTGAACTGCTTTTCCAGACATTGGTTGTAGCATATTTTCAGTTAGTGTGTGTGTGTATATGTTCATGCATAATCAACAGTAGAAAAAAGTTACATTTCTAACACTGCTTACTCGTTTGAGTATAAACCTTTCCTCTTTTCCCAAATACCGTGGGTTTTGTGCATAGGTTTTCACAAATCGTGGATTTACCAGACCATCTTTTGGCTGTTTGTGGGTTTTGGGTGGTCTGCCTGCCTTTTTGTACGACAACTAGATACCCAACCGACATTGAACCGACAATTCTACAAGGTACAAAACTCATGTGAACTTTTGAAGGTAATTTAACTTTGTGGCTGGGCATTCGGTGAAGTCTCATGGCTTTCCTGCGGAGAGCAGAAGGGGTGCCCATAGGAATGAGTCTGGCTTTAGGGTTCAGCCATCTAAGACCTTTACAGGCACTAGTAGCTGAAACTGAAAACTAAACAATGACAGTTTATTTTTGAGACACTTCTGAATGTTTTTAAAAGCCACGCTCACTAGGGAGGTCACGAAGTAGTGTCTTTTAAATTGGAGAACAACCGTGATGCCCGTGCAGCAAAGAAAAGTAAATGCTATGTAAGGAAGCTGCTTGCCTATGCGAAAACACAGCTGTATCACAAGGGAGTTTTTATTTCTGTGTCACGCACCTGACAGGATTGCAAAACGTGGGAACACTGGTTGCTCTGAGGCAGCAGACAACGTAAAGGAGTACTTTTTGGCAGTCTGTATATCCATGTATAAGACTAAATCAGGGTGAACCAAGGTCAGCACACAAAATTTAAGGGACACTTAACAGAGCCACTTAGAGAGCATCTCTAAGATGTTTGGATCAGCTCAGTTGGTGGTTTTAATACCGTGTTTCCCTGAAAATAAGACCTAGCCGGACAACCAGCTCTAATGCGTCTTTTGGAACAAAAGCTAATATAAGACCCGGTCTTATTTTACTATAATATGAGACCGGGTCTGTAACATAATGTAATATAATGTAATGTAATGTAATATATAATATAATATAATATAATATAATATAATATAATATAATATAATATAATATAATATAATAATACTGGGTCTTATATAATATAATGTAACATAATATAAGAGTGGGTCTTATATTAATTTTTGCTCCAAAAGACGCATCAGAGCTGATTGTCCAGCTAGGTCTTCTTTTCGGGGAAACAAGGTAGCTAAAGACACTTCTCATGTTTTGAATCTATGAAGATGGGAAAAAGGCTTCTAATACTTCACTGTTTGCACATGACATGCATTGTATGTTTTGACCTCTGGGATAATTGTTCTCATCCACAGACGAAAAGTTTTAATCATTTCAACAACTGGAGTTTTGCTTTTGAGAGGTCTTACAGTGGAACCTAGGACCCACTGTTTAGAGGGAACTCTTGCTCTTATGTTTGGTCGTTAGCACAATTAAAATCTGGACAGATTTATTCTAGGTAAGCCGTAAGTGTCAACATGTAAACTCGTTCCGATTAAAGAATTTCGGTTGGAAAAGAAGGAAAAGGACACAACTGAACATCCTCAGCCTCATAATGTGCTTCTACCAAAAACCCGCTGCTGGCATCATACTTCATAAGGAAAGACTGAATGCTTCTCCCATAAGATTAGGAATATGGCAGTATCTCCACTCCCACCATATCTGGTCAACATTATACTCGGGGTCCTAGTTGATAAGGCAAGAAAAAAAAATAAAGGCATACAGATAGAAAAGTAAGAAGTCAAAAACTGCCTTTATTTTCAAAAGGTATAATAGTCTACCCAGAAAATACTTAGTAGTGTAGGGAAAAAAATAATCTCCCAGATCTAATAAGCAATTTAACAAGGTCACAGGAGAGAAAGCCAATATAGAAAAGTTCTTTTCTTTTTTCCTGATTTTTTTTTGGGGGGAGGTGGGAGGAGGTTTGTGTTTCTTTAATCTTTTTTTTTTTTTTAAAGATCTTCATTAAATTATAGCTAGCATAATATTATATTAGTTTCAGGGGTACACCCTAGTTATTCCACATTTATGTACCTAAAGAAGTGATCTCCATGATAAGTCCAGCAACCACCTGACACCGTCCCACGCTATCACAATATTATTGACTATATTCCCCATGCTGTACATTACATCCCCATGACTTATTTGGTTTTTTTTAAATTTTGTATTAGTTTCAGGTGTACAGCGCAGTGGTTAGGCATTTACATAATCTATGAAGTGATCCCCCAATAGGTACAGTACCCATCTGACACCCTACATGGTCTGTACAACATTATTCATTCTATTACCCATACGGTATTTCACATCCCCATGATTATTTTGTGACTACCAGTTTGTACTTTGTAATCCCTTCACCTTTTTCACCCTGTCCCCAACTCCCTGCCATCTAGTAACCATCAGTTTGTTCTCTGTATCTATGAGTCTATTAGAAAAGTTGTCTTTATTTCAATATACTGGGAACAAATAATTGGAGCTGGAACTTTTTTTTAATGTCACATACAATAGAAGTAAAGTAAATGAAATGGCTATGGAGAATTAACGTTGTATGTTCAAGACTTACACGCAGATAACTATAAAATACTGCCGAGAGATATTAAAGAAGACTGAAACAAATGGAGAGATATCCTTATTATGCTCATGGATCAGAAGAGTCCAAAAAGTTTAAGACGTCAATTCTCTAGTATTTTGTCTATAGATTTACCGTAACCATGATTCAGATGAAAAGCTGCTACTCAAACTTATATGGAAATGCAAAGGACACAGAATAGCCAAAGCCATTTGGAAAAGAACAAAGAAGGAGGACTCACACTACCAAATTCCCTGCCTTAACAGAAAGGTATGGGAGCCAGGACAGTGTGCTATTACCATAATAATAGTCATACAGATCAATGGATGAAATAGAAAGCCCAGAAATAGACCTATACATATATGGTAAGTTGGTTTGTGACAAAGGTGCTAAGATAATGGAATTAACTAAGAATTAACTAATGGTGCTGGGAACAAATGGATCCCCATACGGAAAAGGAAACCACAAACAAACTTCAATACCTCACACTACATGCAAAAGTTAACTGAAATCATAGATCTAAGTGTACATTGCAAATCTGCGAGAGAACTTTTTTCATTCAAGCAAGTATAAATGACAAAGGGAAAATGATCGATGATGGACCGTTATCAAAATCAAAAGAAACAACAGACTAACACAAAGGTTTGCCTCTCTAAAACCTGGCTTCAGTATCGCTGTGCAGCAGGCACAGTTTTCTCCACCCCTGTACTGGAACCTCATGACTGCCTTTGACTTCTACTTCACTCCTTGAACAGAAAGCTGGGTCCACTTATTTTCAATTGCAAAAACTCACCTTATTGTCTTGCATTTCTGCTTGCAAAGCTCTCCCCTTTCTCCATTTCCTGGCAAACTTGTCTCTTTACTCAGTCCAGCCATGCGTCCTTTGGAAAATCAAGACCCTATTGCAACTCCCAAGGCTGGGTGGCTGCACCTCCTCAGGTCCTCCCATGGCCATGTAAAATTCTTTCCGTCTCTCTCTATTGTAATCATCCTTTTCTTGGCTTCTCTCCCACACAATGGCTTGAAGCAGCAACAGAGTCTCTTTCATTTCTCTAATCCCAGGCCATGGCCCAAGATAGGCTCCCAGAGAAGATCAGCTCTGTTTTATCACAGTTCTAGAAAAGACGCTTTCCTAAACGACACTATTATTTCAAAACCCAAATAAAAGACACTGAGGCCACCTACTTCCTCTTTCCTTTCCGGGTACTGTTTGCAGGGAGTTCCCTTGGAGTCAGTGGGGCAGACCCTCGTAGTTCTGGGTGTAAGCAGGGGGTATAAGTAGGCAGCTTCACTGGAAACCCAAGTGTCAAAGACGGAATTACAAATAGAAGGACTAAGCAGCAAGAGGCTCTCGCTTCAGTTGTTCTGCTTCCGACTTAGCCCAGCACAGGCCTGTCCACTCTGTCCCTCACATTTCCCAAGCCCTGTAGGCCCCAAACCACCTGTCCACTGTCTACCTGACTCTCACAGGTGTGGCATCACACATAACCCTCTGCCGTTGATGTGCACCATGTGTACCGTCACCCGGCTCACCCTCCCTTCTTTGATAACCCCTCCGGACCCAATCCTGTCTGTGGCATCCCCCCCAAATGACAACTCATCATCTGCCTGAATACCTCTGCTCTCTTGTTGTTCAGCAAGCAGACACCAAGCTTGAGCCTGCTGGGAGGTTCAGAGGAAAGAAGGTAAAAAAAGAAAGAAAAAAGACAGAATGAAAACCACAGGAGAGGTGGGAGTAAGAGACACAGGAACAGAGAGGATGTCCCATACCAGAAATGTATCCACTGCTTGAACACAGTGCTCTCCGCCTTCAGCCTGCCAGATCAGATGTAGGAGGGAGGAAAGACAGGGTGGGGCGCAGGGGGGTGGAGGGGAGGTAGGGGGTGAGGGGGGTGGGGTGGAGGGGCGGGGGGGGGGGCGGGGGGCTGAAGGGGCGTGGCTGGGACAGGCCCTCAGCCCCTTTGCATCCAGCAGAGCGAGTAGCATAGCTGGTGCCTTCGAGGAAGACTATGGTCACTATGGGCACATGGCCCTCTCCCAGAAGCATGATTTTCAGCCCTTCTCTTCCACTTCCTGTGCTTTCTGCTTTGCCTGTTTTGGTGGGGGCGTTGGGGGGAGGGGGGAGGCGAGGGTGTTACCACACCGCTGAGCCAGATGAGTCTGTAGGCCTGTGCCTTGGGGCAGGCCGTGCTGCTTTTGTCTCATTCCTGTTGGACTAGCACTATGTTTGATGGAGAGCAACAGGTCTACTGGTTTCAAACATTTCAAAAAGGGTGGCTGTTGGGCAGTGACTGAGCGACAGCCCTCGGGGCGGGGGAGGACAGTAGCAGCGAGGGATGGGGAGGTCGGGTCAGAAGGAGAGAAGATGTTGCAAGGCCCGAGGCTTTCAGAGGCATTAGAGCCACTGAGTTATAATCTGACCGCGGCGACCCCCACCCCACCCTTGGAAAGAGTCGCTCCAGCACCTGACCTCGGCCACCACCTCAGGCCGCTTACCTCACATTATGGCACCATGTCCCTTTGTAAGCTGCCCTGGCTGCTTATTGCAGTGAAATGACAGCAGGCAAGAGCTGAGCCTGGCGAGTGCTTCTCGGAGCTGGGCACAGCCTGGGCTTTTGTGGGACTGCTCTGACACTGGCCAAGGCTGGGCCAGGGGTTCCAGGCCCTGCAGTCCACACCCCCACGGCCTAATGGAGCCCTGTGCTTCCTCAGACTCTCCCGAGCCCACCAGGCCCCTGTACTTGCTGCGTTTGCCTCTGGGGAAATGTGGGGTGCAGGGGCTCTGAGAGACCCCCCCTTCTATTCCATTCCCCACTTTTCCAGCACTGTAGCATTTCAAACCTTCAGAACAGCTGACAGCAGAGCACAGTGGCCACCACCCCTACTTAGCAACACTTTGCCATAAGCACTTCAGATCTCGCTGGACTTTTGAGTGAAATATCGTGGACGTATGTACAGCATCCCCAGCCCATACTCACTCGGCAACTCCCTAAAGTAGTCCCTGCTCCCTGCTGCCTGAACAATCCTAGGTCTCTGTGCAGCTTCAGAGCCATCCTCCGCCCCTGCATGGGTGACCCCATGTCGCCTTAGCAATGGTCCCCTGGTGCGTCCTGGTGAACACAAGGGATTCGACAACACTGAATCCCAACCCAGAAGGCAAAAGCAAGACCACCTCAGCAGCTTTTAC